>NC_140958.1:108331151-108533651 GCF_014529385.1 Adiantum capillus-veneris
AACTTTGTGATTTTCTTAGATGTTCTTGCAGGCTTTGGTTTTTTTTCTTCTGGCATTAGATCTTCTGAATTTATAGCATACATCTTCATCTACTTGATCCATACCTGCTTTTGGCCAATCTGGCTCTTTGGTATCCAGATTTTTTGCACTTTTTGGTTCTGACTCGTTGTTATTTTCTTTGGCCTTCATTGTTCAGTGATGACCTGAGTTTTTGGTAGGGGATGTCATAAGAATTATCACTATCATTGCTATCCTCTGCAAGGTTGCATTCTCGCACTTTCGCTTTGTGGTCTGGCTTGTTATGGATAGTTACTGTTGGTTCGCTCTTGGATTGTTGTTTCTAGGATGACTTTGGGATCCACTTTATTAGAGTGTTGGTAGCTCGTTGACATGGTTCTGTTCTTCTTGGCTGGGTCTTTTCTTCCTGTATAGGAGCCATGTATAAGGATTCTGGTTGCAGTTGCATTTCCACCCAAGATTTTGGAATCTACTTTTGATGCACTTTATTCTTGTAGCAGTGACATTGGTACCTGGGTTTTTGATTTGGACAATCATAAAATCGTGCATTAGCTAAAGTTTTGTTTTTGTCACGTGTTGGGTCGTCCGGATTTCCATTGTTTGCATCTTCTTGAAGCTCCAAGTGTTCTATAGAGTCATAGAACTTGTCTTCTTCCTCGTCTTCATTTTCCTAGATCATACTCACCGCAAAACAAGGAACAACATCATAGCCATTTTCATCACAAAAATTCGTTGTTGGATCGTCTTGAATAGCGCACACATCAAGAGTAGCCAAGATGTGTTCCCATTCAAGTGGCTCTAACTCTTCCTCAAGCAATGTTTCTCAGATATAATCCATTGATACCGGGTTATCCGCACCGCTCTCTAGCCCGGCCTGAGAGTTTAAAGTTCTTGGTTTTTGAAGCCGAGACCACATGAATCAACCCATTCGGGGAGACGGAGGTAAAGAAAACCACAAAAGAAAGCATTTTTTTCTTATGATCACTGCCGCCACCAACCCCACACTCCCTCTCATTTTATTTTCCTTCTCGCTCTTCTGCCAAAGCCCGCAAGGCGCATAAAAGAACTACCTTCTTTCCAGGGCGGGCCGTCGTTTTGTTTTTTTTAAGTCTCTCTCTTTCATTATTTTCCACAACCATCCCTCTCTCTCTTACCTCGCTCCCTCAACCTCACTCTCCCCTCCCTCTCTTCCCTCTTGTTTTTTCTTCCACGGGCGAGCCACCGTGCTTCTAAGGACAATAATATTTTCTCTCTCTCTCTCTCTCTCTCTCTTCTTTCCCTCTTTCTCTCTCTTCCCCTCACTCTCTCTCTCTCTCTCTCTCTCTCTCTCTCTCTCTCTCTCTGTGAACAGCTCGTAGGTTAGCTAAATAATACACACACACTCTCTCTCATTACCCCACCCCATTGACCCTCAATAACCCCCCCTTTCCTCGCTCGCTGTCGGCCAGGAGCCGCCCGAAGGTGCATCATCACGGAGGCTCCCTCTCTCTCTCTCTCACTCTCTCTCTCTCTCTCTCTCTCTCTCTCTCTCTCTTATCCACACCCACTCCCCGAATACACTAGCTCCATGCACTCTACATTGCAAGCACCACTAAGCACATAATGCACCCCCCCAACCTAGAGAGCTCATGGCATCATGTTGAATTGCAAGCTTCGTCATTTTAGCATTGGCAACATCACCATTTTTCCCATTATCCACCACACCATGGTTGAGTTACTAGTCACAACCACTCCATGCAAATAAGGCAGTCACTACTCCCCCACAAGGCAACATGAGCACGCTAGGATTGAATGCATGCATCCACAACATGCTACCTTGAGGCGCTCTCGATATTGGTGATTGACGTCGTCGGTGGCTACATCATCTTGATGTTTTTCCTCAACTAACCTCACCCCATGACTTCAACTTTGCCATGCACCATATGGCGCTCACATTCCATCATGCCTCCTTAGGGCCAAGAGCCAGGTTTCTAACCGTCAAGACCACCATTTTGTAAGTATCATCATCGCCAATAAAAGGGTGCAATGTTGTCTTAATCTTTGGGGTCCATTCTCTATTCTCCGTGGTTTTGTTTTCCCACATTCGCGGGATGTTTGTTCTCTTGTATATCACTCTGCTTGTGCTCCATCATGTACAGCCTCTCCAATTAGTCACTATGCTCCATTCCAACCTTGTCACATACCTTCCTCATACACACACTTTTGACTATTGACTAGGCATTTTCTACATGTGGACGTTTGCTGTATCACCATTTCATGTTGGTTACCTAGAGGGAATTTCACTTTTGCTACCCTAGGTCATGTATGTCTGCGTCCTAGCCGCACTTATGCTAGGTAGTGCCCCTCTCTACCTATAGGATTACTCCTACCTTGAGATGACGCTTGGGGATGTTTAGGCTATGTGTGGTGTAGAGGCCACCCCATATGGCATGTCATTTCCGGCCATCATTTTCTTGGCGCCCCCACCGAGGATCCTTTCATGAAACCCTCCAGTTTACAAGATGGAAATCCCGAAACTTTTGTGAATGG
This sequence comes from Adiantum capillus-veneris, assembly GCF_014529385.1. Taxonomy (NCBI): domain Eukaryota; kingdom Viridiplantae; phylum Streptophyta; class Polypodiopsida; order Polypodiales; family Pteridaceae; genus Adiantum; species Adiantum capillus-veneris. The sequence goes on from NC_140958.1 coordinate 108,333,699, forward strand.
ATGACTGATTAGCAGGGTTCGCTAACTGGACGATAGAAGAAGAAGAGCTCCAAGCACAAGTAGACGAACTCCGCATCTCCATCGAAGCTCGAGTGCCAGGCGTAACGGTAATTGATTTGGAGTGGGAGAGTCAACCAACACGCCAAACGCAGTGGATATACATAGGCCGGGTGCCAAGAAGAAGAAGGAGAAAGTCAAGACCATATCCGCAACCTACAACCAACCCGCAACAACAAGATGGAGGGAGCTCTGCACAATAGAGAATCAACATTATTCGACTTTGAGAATCGGGTAACTCAAGTCACCGAGGTAATTATCACAGTCAGTTTCCAAGTCACACTTGATGCTGCAGGACAGATAACGAAAGCATATGGTCACGCTCTCACTAGAGAGACTAGGGATCTATTGAGCTTGTTTCAAGAAAGAACACCACCCTCTCCCACAAGCTTGGACAGTGACTAAGAACCTTTAAGCTTCACATAAATCGATACAACTTACCTCAAGGCAGATCACACATTCCGATACGAGTACGCTCAATCAAGTTAATACTGGAGTTGAAGGCTCACTACCAGCACATCATCGACACCATGCTGGGTGGGGAGCGCTTCTTTGAGGTTCGGGCATCAGATCAGACATTTGTCTTACCTTAAGTACAAGGCAATGTACCGTTTGAGATTTTAATCTATGTTCTAGTATAAAAAGGGTATACACACGTCCTTGTAAAGAAAAAGAAAAAAAAACTTTTGATTGCAAGCTAAGCAGTGTGTCTTTCTAGCTCTCTCTCTCAGTAATCATGGCAAGTGTAGCATTTCCAACATTTAAAGGAAAGAAGGGGGAGGATTTGGTAACAGATTTCCTAGATGACTCTGAAGTAGCATGTGTAGTAAGCAACAAAGATACAGATGAATCCCGGGTTAGAATCTTTAAGCATGTCATGAAGCTAGAAGCTAGATCATGGTACGATGCACTTCCACAAGCAACTAAGGATGACTGGGAGCCCTTGAAAATTGCTTTTAAGAGGCTCTTTGGGGGAGGTACCACTTCAGAGAAGCTGTGGGACAAGTTGAGAGACTTGAAGCAGGAGGGTATTTTAGAATATGCCACCTATGAGTCCAAGTTTATGGATTTGTGGGAACGGTGGGTTGAGTCACTGGCAAGAGGGGAAGCTGCACCCGATTTCCTCAAAAAGGACCGGTTCACGCATGGCTTATGGCCGCTTCTCAAGGAGAAGGTGAAGAGTAGATTCTCGGCTACATACGAGTTAGCCGTCGAGATTGCTCTCCTTAAGGACAAGAAGCTGCGGATGAAATCCAAAGAAACTGAGTCAACAGAAGCAGGAACATCGCATCGACCAACAACCACGACAACCACCATTACTCCACCACCACCGGCTCCTGGGGTAAGAAATGACCAACAAGATATGTTGGCCCATATTACTGACCAACTGCATAATTTGTCTGTCCACTTGATACAGCAAGGAAGGAATCAAGAAAGAGATCAAGACCTGAGAAGAGCACGACAACAAAATAGGGAGTATCACTGCTACAACTACGGAGAAGATGGTCACGGTATGTACTATTGTCCCAAACCATGACAAAACTATAATAGAGGATGTAGGAGGAACCAACTATCACCCCCTAAAGGGAGAACACCCCCACCCCTACCCCGAGCACTAGCCCCACGAACACAAATTCTACATCCACCCCAGGCACCACCTCCAACACCCATTCCAACTCTTCCACCGGCACCACCACCTGATCGCCCTATAAACATCATAAGGCTAGAAGAGAAAGGAAAGGCCGTAGTAGTGGATCCACCCAAAGCAAAGGAGAGGGATAAGGGTAAGGAGAAGGTAACCTTTGTAGAACCATTTGAAGCCATGACTATAAAGAGAGCTAGGATGGAGAAAGCTACACAATCTGATGATGAGAGAAGCATGAAAGGAGAGACTAGCAAGAGGCCATTAAGGCCACGACAGAAATTAGGCATCACCGACTTCCAGTTAGGGGAAAGTTCTAGTTCCTATGATCTAACATAGGATGTGGCAGAGCAAGGAACAAAGATTACATGGCCACAACTGCTACATCTTGCACCAAAGGTAAGGCGACAATGGTCCAAAATGGTAAGTACAAGGCGCTCCAAAGCAAAGGTAGCCGGAGCAATTTTGGGTTGCAACATGGATGACATCCTTCCAATTGTCGACGTCAACATAAAAGGTAAGAGGGTTGGAAACACCTACATTGATGGAGGTGCACAAATTGTGTGATGAGTGAATCCATAGTGCTTCGGCTGGGGCTCCGGTTGGGGCTCAAGGTTGACAAGCCTTCTCCATGCAAGGCAAAGATGGCAAACAACGCAAAAGTAAAATGTGTAGGTGTGGTAAGTGTTGTGAAGATAAAAGCTTTCAACACTAAGATATAAGTAGATGTTTTTGTGATGCGTACTAATGGGGAGGGCTATCCATTAATCTTGGGAATGCCATGGTTGATGGCCATGAAGGCAAAATAGGACTGGGGCACTGGACTTCTAGAAATGACTGGTAAGAAAGGGGAGACAATCTACTACGACATGAAGACTGGCAAAAGCAGAAGCAAATGGACCTAGAGACATCAGCAGATGAAACCACTAGTGAGTCTTCCACTTCTGAGGAGGAGATCACATCCACCGACAAAAGTGACAGCTCCATCGATGTGATGGGAATCATCATGAAGGATCCACAAAGGGTAAGCACAATTGGCGGTCTGTCACCAGAAGGGCAAAGCAACGAAGAGAAAAGTAAATTACCTGGCCTAGGAGAAAGTAGGTTGAAGGGTATGTTGTCTAAGGAGTTAACAATTGAGGAGAAAGATAATTTTTTGCAAATGTTGATGGGATCTTCCAACCTTTTCATTGACAACTATGAAAGAATCACAGGTATTACAATAGTGGAACATCATATTAAGCTGAAGGAAGGGGTAAAACCATTTGTGTAAAAGCTACGACGACTGGGGGTCATACAAGAAAAGGCACTCTTGGCTAACGTAAGGAGGCTACTAGAAGCAGGGTTCATCTATCCTGTAGAAAACTCAGAGTGGGTGTCACCCGTAGTAGGGATGCCTAAGAAGAATGATAAGTGGAGGGTCTGCGTTGACTACAAACCACTAAATGCAACTACAAAGAGAGACCACTTTCCTCTCCCTTTCTTGGATGAAATTCTGAATGAAGTGGCGGGTTTTTAATGCTACATTGTGTGTGATGGTTATTCCGGGTGTTTTCAAATACGCATAGCCTTGTAAGATCAGCTAAAAACCACTTTCATTACGCCATGGGGTTGTTTTGCATACATAGTTGTGCCCTTTGGTCTCACAAATGCACCTGCCACATTCCAAAGATATGTCACAGATGTCTTTCAACCGTTCTTTGGAACATCCATAAGAGTGTGCATTTAGGATTTCTGTATATATAGCCCTCACATCTCACACTTAGAAAAGGTAACTGAGGGTTTGGCAAGGTTGCAAAGCCTAGGTGGGCAATTAAATGTGGACAAGTTCCATATTGGGGAAAGTAGAGTCATTCTGTTAGGCCATGAAATTTCAGCGAAGGGTATCAACGCCGATCCAAGTAAGGTGTCCACACTCATAGCCCTAACTTCACCAACAACCGCACGTCAACTGGTCTTTTTTTAACAAAAGGTGAGGTACTTGAGTAGATTCATACATCTACTATCCCAACTTGTTCTACCACTACAACAGCTCACTCGAAGGTCAACTTTCACCTGGGACAAGGAGAGCGAACATCACTACAACTAGATAAAGGAGGTATTATCCACCCTACCAACTATCTCACCACCTAAGTGGGATGAAAACTTCTATGTCACCTCAAGTGTGGGTGATGACTCCTTGGGGGTTGTGCTACTCCAAAAGGATACAACAACATCTTTCCTGCGGCCAATTTACTTCTCTAGTCGAATGATGACAGTAGCAGAGAAAGGTTTCACCCATGTGGACAAGCCCTTAGATTTGCAACTACAAAGTTCAAGTCATATTTTTTGCCTAGGAAATTTGTACTTTTAACCATGGATGAGATGTTTCCCTATGTTGTACAACACATGGATGTTTCTGCTAGGATTACTAAATGGCTAGTTTGTCTGCAAGAATTTGACTACACGATACAGGTGGAAAGAACGACAAGGGCAAGCTTGGGAGGACTCATGACCTACCAAAACTTTGAGAAGAAGGTGAAGCAATCTAAAGGGGAAGTAATTCAATCACTTCCAGAGCCACCGATGGTAGAAAGAGCACACTCTCTCTACTTTGATGGAGCCTACAAACGAGCATCTGACAAAGCAGCTGCAGGCATAGTGGTCTTTGATGACAAAGGTATCAAGGTATTTTCACGCAACCATTTTTTAGAATAACATTCTAACAATGAAGTTGAGTATGTAGCACTAACCAAGGGTTTACAATGGTGCATCTCGCAAGGGGTAAAGCACCTTAACGTATTTGGGGATGCTCTACTTTTGGTAAGGCAAGTAAATGGAGTGTGGACGTGCAAGAATCCTAGCTTGAGGACTCACTTAAGTTGTGTAAAAACCTTGTTGGGTAAGTTTGAAGAAGTTCAATTACACCATATCCCAAGGGCTCAAAACCATGAAGCTGATGCCCTAGCAAGAGAAAGACTGCAAGAAGTGGTGGTTGGGGCTATAAAGCTAAAGCTCCATCTATTTCAAGGTAGTGACGCCTTACCTGACATCATGCATTTTTTGGAAATAGGGGAATGTCCACAGGATTTAACAAAAGGACAGAAGAAATGGCTCACCTGGAAGGCCACAAGGTATCGACTTATTAATGACGGTTTGTATTGTAAGGGTAAGGACCAAATACTCAGGAAGGTCCCTCTCTCTAATGAAATTACGGGGGTAATTGCCAGTTGTCATGATGGTGTTTGTGGTGGTCACTTTGCCCTCGATATAACAAGTAGGAAAATCCTGCAGTCTGGTTTTGTATGGCCTAGCCTCAACCGTGATGTACACCACTAGTGTAAGACATGTAAGTTGTGTCAAAAGGCTGGCACCAGGTAGCTCATGCCTGAACCACAAACACCTATCCTTTCATATGGACCATTTGAAAAATGGGGTAGATGCCGTAGGACCATTTCCTAGGGACAACTCAGGGAAGTTCTACATCATCATGGGAGTTGACTATATGACTAGATGGGCGGAGGCTACAGCCACAACTAGGATCACAGTTGTAGAGGTAGCTAAGTTTGTCTATGAGCACATATGCTGCAGGTTTGGCACACCATTATAAATTATCTCTGATAGAGGGCTAGGTTTTAGAGCAGACTTGGTAGGAGAGTTAATGCAAAAACTTGGCATTACAAGAAGGAACTCCTCACCATACTACCCTCAATGTAATGTCCTAGTTGAGAAAGTAAATGGAATGGTTTGTAAAATTATCACCAAGTAGGTTAACAATCATCCTGAAGATTGGGATAAGCATCTACTCCTAGCTTTGTGGGCCTACAGAACCTCATTCTGTACATCTTTGGGGCTCACACCATATCATTTGGTATTTGGCAAGGAGGCAATCTTGCCTATTGAGGTGCAACTACAAAGTCTCAGAGTAATGGCGAGCCAGTTTCAACAGCCCAACATGCATTTGAGAGATCACATCCTTGACTTGGAAAGACTACAGCTGGACAAAGAAGAAGCAATCAATTATTATGCGGCACAGGCAGAGCACAGACGGCTTAGTTTCAACCAGCATCTTCGGTGCAAATATTTAAAGAAAGGAATGTTGGTGCTCCGCTACTCGCTGGGTGACAAAAATAAGAAGCTCCTACTCTAATGGGAGGGCCCTTTCATCATTAGAAAAAAGTATGCCAATGGGAGCTACCAGCTTATGGAAACTGATGGCAAGCTTCATAAAACCAGAGTAAATGGTTGGCGGCTCAAACCTTATTTTCTTTGATTTGATAAGACCCCACCTATCAACATTCCTGATGAGGATACACCATCAACCTCCACCTCCGATGACAATGATCAAACAGATGAGTTAGAGGCATGAATGCCCCTAACCTTAAGGGGGAGGGCTAATGATACCGGGTTAACCGCATCGCTCTCTAGCCCGGCCTGAGAGTTTAAAGTTCTTGGTTTTCGAAGCCGATTCCGCATGAATCAACCCATTCGGGGAGCCGGAGGTAAAGAAAACCACATAAAAAGCATTTTTTTCTTATGATCACTGCCGCCATCAACCCCACACTCCCTCTCTTTTTTCTTTTCTTATCGCTCTTCCACCAAACCCCGCAGGGCACATAAAATAACTACCTTCTTTCTAGGGCAGGCCGTCGTTTTGTTGTTTTAAGTCTCTCTCTCTTTCATTATTTTCCACAACCATCCCTCTCTCTCTTACCTTGCTCCCTCGACCTCACTCTCCCCTCCCTCTCTTTCCTCTTGTTTTTTCTCCCACCAGCAGGCCACCGCGCTCCTAAGGACAATAGTATTCTCTCTCTCTCTCTCTGTTCTTTCCCTCTTTCTATCTCTTCCCCTCACTATCTCTCTCTCTCTCTCTCTCTCTCTCTCTCTCTCTCTCTCTCTCTCTCTCTCTCTCTCTCTCTCTCTCTCTCTCTCTCTGAACAGCCCAGAGGTTAGCTAAAAAATACACTCTCTCTCTATCTCTCATTACCCCACCCCGTTGACCCTCAATAACCCCCCCTTTCCTCGCTCGTTGTCGGCCAGGAGCTGCCCAAAGGCGCAGCATCACGGAGGCTCTCTCTCTCTCTCTCTCTCTCTCTCTCTCTCTCTCTCTCTCTCTCTCTCTCTCTCTCTCTCTTATCCACACCCACACACCCCCACTCCCTCACCTTCTCCCCCCCTCGCCACCTCACCCCGCACCGTCTTTCTCTCGCCCTCTGTGCTCGAGCCCGTAGGCACCGCCACACTCTCTCTCGCGCTCTCAGCTTGTGCAGGCACCATCAGGGAATCTCTCTCTCTCTCACTATACACACACACACCCACTACACACCTACATACACACACACACACACTCATCCCCCTCTCCCCCCTTGCAGCCGCCTTTTCTCTCTCCTCCTCAATCTTGTTCTCCCTCTCTGACTCCCTGCACAGAAAAACGTTATATATATATATATATATATATATAAATTGTATATACACATAATTTATAAAATTACCCCCCCTCTCTCTCATTCCCACACACCACACCCTCTATACATGCACATATGCACGCATGTACATACACATACACATAAACATACGCACACACACAACATATACTCACACTCACACTCTCACATATACACACACCTAAACAAACTCACCCATAGACGCACTCACAAGCACCGACATGCATAAATGCACTCACATACACACACACACACACACACACACATTGTACGCATGCGTATATGCACCCACAATGGAACAAGAGGAAAAAAGCACGACATCGACACCATCGGAGAAGACGTCCAACTCGCACGTCGCCAACACCAAAACAAGAAGTTGCACCGAAGGCATGCCCCGGACGGCTCCGAAAGGAAGCAACACGTATCATTTTGGCTTCCCGCAATAACTACCAATTTTGGCAGCCTTAAACCTCACACCAACCACCCGAACCATCAACAAAATCCTTGTAAATTCCCTGAACTCTACTCTTCCCTAATAACCTAGCCAGTGGCTAGTGGATTGTAAAAAAACTCTCCCCACCCCACTCTTTCCTCTCTCTCTATCTCTACCTTTTCTCTCTCTCTCTCTCTCTCTCTCTATCTCTCTTACTAGAGAGGCATCTAGACCTTCTACAGCGACCAGTGGATATTTGCAAGGACCATTGGGTAAGGACCACCTCTCAAGCCCATATAAAGAGGCCTCTGCTAAGCACAAAGAGGCACAAGTGAAGGAGAAATACACTAGTTCCATGCACTCTACATTGCAAGCACCACTAAGCACATAATGCACCCCCCCAAGCTAGAGAGCTCATGGCATCATGTTGAATTGAAAGCTTGGGCATTTTAGCATTGGCAACATCACCATTTTCCCCATTATCCACCACACCATGGTTGAGTTACTAGTTACGGCCACTCCATGCACATAAGGCAGTCACTACTCCCCCACAAGGCAACACGAGCACGCTAGGATTGAATGCATCCACACCATGCTACCTTGGGCCGCTCTCGATGTTGGTGATTGACGTCGTTGGTGGCTGCATCGTCTTGATGTTTTTCTTCAACTAACCTCCCCCCTAAATCCAACTTCTCCATGCACCATATGGCGCTCACATTCCATCATGCCTCCCTAGGGCCAAGAGCCAGGTTTGTAACCGTCAAGACCACCATTTTATAAGTATCATCATCGCCAATAAAAGGGTGCAATGTTGTCTTGATCTTTGGGGTCCATTCTCTGTTCTCCGTAGTTTTGTTTTCCCACATTTGCGGGATGTTTGGTCTCTTGTATATCACTCTGCTTATGCTCCATCATGTGCAGCCTCTCCAATCAGTCAGTATGCTCCATTCCAACTTTTTCACATACCTCCCTCGTACACACACTCCTGACTGTTGACTGGGCATTTTCTACATGTGGACGTTTGTTGTATCACCATCTCATGTTGGTTACCTAGAGGGCATTTCACTTTTGCTACCCTAGGTCATGTATGTCTGCTTCCTAGCTGCACTTATGCTAGGTGGTGCCCCTCTCTCCCTATACAATTACTCCTACCTTGAGATGATGATTGGGGATGCTCAGGCTATGTGTGGTGTAGAGGCCACCCCATATGGCATGTCATTTCCGGCCATCACCGTATCTTCAATTGCCCTTTCTAGGATTCCTTTCTCTCACTTTAAGCTTCTACATTGCAAAGCTCCACACATCCATAACTCTTTAGGCTTACCCAACCATGCTCAAAGTTTTGACAAAAGCGAAATCAAACTCTTCAACCAGTGTTCTTGTCACATCACTATGGCTATGGTCTTTCAAGTTTATCTTTGTGGTGGTTTCCATATGTCTCAAGTAGAACCCCAATCTTGGACCATTTTCTGTTGTCTCATGAATGGTCTTCCTAGAGTGATGTCATAGTTGTTCTTCTTGCCAAAGTGAACAATAGCAAAGGTTTGCTCATATTCAATTCCACAAGAAGTAACAACAACTTTTTCTAGCAGTCCTATGGGCCTTTCCATGTGTCCGTCTGCAAGCTACAGTTTCATACTTGTAGCCCTCACTGTTGGTTTTCCCCATGTTTTCGATACCTCTTTTGTTGCGATGGACACATCGGCTCTAATGTCAAGGATTGCCATGGTTTTTACACCTTGAAATTCCAAAGCAAGAGTGGTGTTCCCATATTCTCCCTCATAATACTCCCCGATCTTGTTTACCTGCACTAGCCTAGTGTTTAGCTGAGGCATTTCTAGCTCTTTAATCCCTTCCTCGATTAGAGTCATTGGTTTTCTAACACCAAATTTCTCTAGGCATTTTCCCACAGTAGCCCACATGTTTGGTCCTATTCTAAGCAACTTGGATAAAATTATTGTAAAAGTGACTGGCATAGATAGAATATATTTTATTCTATCAGCCCTTTTGAATCAATGACATTGTTGGGGGACAATCTCTGTGATGGGACTATAATAATATCAAACTTGGCCACATGCTCTCCCAAATAGGATGGTAGTGTTCCTAATGAGTGGGGTTGACTATCCATTGACTGAATAGATCCTTTGTCTCCCCAATACGATTCCACTTGTAGATTCATTTGAGATCCAACCTCAAATTCCTCTATTGGTGGAAGAGATACTCCTCTTCCATCACCCGTTTGGTTTACTCATCTGCTTATCTCACTTGCTTCATTGGCCTCTCTGACTTGTTTCCATAATTTGTCAAGACCATCTATTTCTTTACAACTATTAGGTATAGCTATGTGAAATACCTCAAAAGAGTTATCCGTGGTATTCAGCACTATCCTTGGCTCTAATGCTGGGTCCTTTAGCTTTGGCCCATGCTTGTGATTGGAATCTAGCTCTTGTGGTTCCTGGCTTGGTGGGATTATTGGTGTATGTGGGACAAGGATCACACCCTCAGGTTTACCAATTGGTGGTTCTAGTAAGGCTTGGGCTGTTTGAATCATTTTCCTTCACATTTCAACCCTATCCTTTTCTAGTTTTGCATATGGATATATCATCCACCTATGTTCTTGGGTTTGGTTGTTATTGAGCCATGTTTCATAGGCTTTTAGGAGGACATCTAAATTCTCATTAACCTTATCGACCAACACTGATCCTCTTGAACTAGCACTTCGTGGTTTCTCATATGTGGATGGTTCTTCTGCAGGTTGAGGCATTTGCGTAAGAGAAGGTGCAATCATTTTCTCATGTTTTCTTATCTTCTCTTTAGCTTGGGTAAGCTTCTCAGCTAGAGATTTTTGCTGTCGTTCCCTACATGTTTTCATCGTAGCCTTTCTAGCTTTCGACTAGCTATTCTGTTTGCTTTTTTTTTTTTTAACTAGGTGCGTCGGTCTTTGGTTCACCCGTGTCTGGACTCACGTTAGTTTTTGTTTTCTCTATCTCTGGGTTCTCAGTAGCTTTCTTTTGAGCTTGCACTCTTGTAACTACTTGAACTAATACAACATTTTCATTTTTTGAGCTATTGGGTAGTTGAACAATTCCTAAGACAGTTGTTGTGATCTTGATGACTCGGTTTGGGTTTTTAGGGCAGTAAAGGATCAAGTGAATGACACCACAGTCAAGACAATAGGAATTCACTTGAGTGATATCTGTTTGAGGACATTGTTTGACCAAGTGGTTGTCACGGATTTTGTGACATTCTATCTCTGGTTGAGGAGCTTCTTCTTGAAATTTCTCTTGGTTGTAAACAGGATTTGACCTTGCTAAGCCTCTATTAGCAATGAACTGCAATGTCCTTTTTTCCATCTCGTATCTTCTTTCTTTAGGTCAAAACAAAAGAGGTGGAGGTTGTACTGGCCTCACCACTCCATGTGTTTCTCTCATCTTTTGTCTCTTTGAAAGGCAGTACCCCCTTTCGTTGTTATACTACATTGTAGCTGGTATTAGCGCTTGTTTGTTAGATGCTTCCATCATTGGTGTCTATCTCATGTCTATAGGCATTCTAGCACCTGGCAATGTAGGTTGTTGTCTCAAAAAAAGTTGTGGACTTGCAGCTCCTACTGGACCTAACGCATTTTCCATAGCGTATCTAAGTGGAGCAGGTGATATTGGAACAGGTTGTACATACCTCTCCTTGGCATATTTCATGCCATAGTAACACTCTTCCCTCGTTTGGTTTGTCCAATTTCTCTCAATTTTGCACCATAGAGGTTCTTGGTGGTCAGATTTAACTAGAGGAGCAATTCTTTGAGCCAATCCTTCTAAAATTTTCATTTGCTCACTAGATACCTCTGGTGCTATTGTGGGCTGGGTTCTTGGTGAATCACTCCTCAGAGAAGATGTGTCACTCTCACTCTTAGTATCATATCTTCTCAAGGTTCTGCTCTGATTTGGATAGGAGTAAGTTATAAGGGTTGATGATGGTACATATGGTCCTGTTGTGGCCGTAATTCCACCTCCATAAAAGTCATGCTCTATGGTTATATCTGGGTATATTCATGGTCCATTAGGCAGATTCACTTGAGGAGACATGCCTGCCATCTCTGTGATCATTTCATCTCTCGTTATTGCTCTAGAATGAAATCTAGTTGGCTCCCTTTTTGGAATTCCCATGCTTGGTGGAGATATCTTTGGTCCTTCATTGACCAAATGTCCACCTATGTAAAAGCCATATTCTATGGTTGCATCTGGGTACAGCCATCGTGGCAATGTAGCTGGGCTTGTGTCAAAATATTGATAGATTGGCATTTTAGCATTTCTAACTTGGCATGCCATACCTCTTGTCATATCTACAAGAGAATTGGTAGATTCACTTTTCATCCTGATGATCTTAGCTTTGTTATGCCAGTCCCACTCAAAAATTTCAAGATAGTCCTTAATAAGCACCTTTGGACCTTTGTCAGGTCCCTAAAAGTCAAGTCTGGGTGGTCTTCTAACCTCTAGATACTAGTTCTGGGTACCCTAAAAGTTTGGATTTAGGAAACCTGGGAAAATTCAGCTCTAGGTGTGTCCTATTGCTTGCAATCTTTTCTCCTCGCTATATCTGACTCAATTTGGTGTTTTCTATCAACTGCACTTGGAACGGCACTCAAAACACTTTCAAGATCAAGGATTTTTTCTTGTATCTTGACCAAAAGTGACCCAAATTTGTTGAAACTTGGTCACTAGGGTTATTTTACAGTGCTTAACACTTCTAGAATCTCACTGTGAGTTTTCACCTCCAAATTAGGGCTAGAGACATCATACACGTATGATGTCTACTGTGGCCAAATCAAGTAATTTTTACTCCAGAGGATCTTTACCACTTGGGAAACTCTTAGCAACTTTCAGAATTCAATTTGGAAATCTTTTGGGCAAGTTATGATCATTGCAAGCATGAATCTGTCTAGATCTGTCTTCTAGCCTTTACAAGCTCAAATGAGCTCCAAATGCAATGAAATTTTGGCTAGGGGCTTCTTTAATGGTCTAGGACACTAGGATATACTCAAATGTCTAATTTGACCAAAATATGGCCTGTGAGACATTATACGCGTGTAACGTCTTTTGGCTTAGAATGACATGAAATTTTGCAAAGGCTTAAAACATCATTTCCCAAGCCCCTATGTGGATCAAAAGTGAAATTTGACTTTCAGATCTGGCAAAAATTTGGTATATGAGTGCTTTACACCCTGGTATGCTCAAATCTCTAATTTGGTCTCTAAAAGTGCCCTTTAGACTTTATACATGTAAAAACTCAGAATGAAGTGAATTTCACTCCAAAGGTTCCTCTCTATACTGGCAACTCACAGCAAGTTTTAGAATTGAATTTTGACACTTTCTGAGTAGGTGATGGCCAATAAAAGCATTCACTTGCCTAGATGCATCTTATGGTCTTTGCAAGCCTAAAAGTGATCCAAATTTGATGAAATTTGTTGGAATTAGGGTTGCAGAGAAACACACACAGATTGGAGAAGATGAAGGAAGCTCAAGGCACACAATAGAGAGTGTATTACTTAGTGTGCTGGAAAGATAGATAGCCCTAGAGTGATGGGCGTATATACAATGCACGGGAGAAAAAACCTCCTAAAGAGGGAAAAAATGCCCCGGCGGTCCTAGTGTGTTCACACACATCACTACCACATGTATATGGTAACAAATCCCCCCTTGGAGTGATGCGGTGAATGAGAGCTGGCACATGAGGAAAGGGAAGTGCCATGCCCTGAGGACATGATCAGTCCACAAAGGGGAGTAAGCCTAAAGCTTTGCGGAAAGCTTCAAGCTTCTCACGAAACATTGCCTTTGTGAAAAGATCTACAAGGTTGTCCTGTGTTGGCACATAAGCCAAGTTGATCTCTCCTGCTGAGAGCCTCTCCCTGACATAGTAGTAATGCACCTCAATGTGCTTTGTGCGAGCATGAGAAATTGGGTTCCTTGCAACTGCCAATGCGCTCTGACTGTCAGTGTAGATAGTGTTGGCAGTGTTTTGTCCAACACCCAAATCAACCATAAGGCGTCTGAGCCATACACACTCAACCGTAGCTATGAAGACTGCCCTGTACTCAGCCTCACAACTCGAAGTGGCCAGAGTAGGTTGCTTCTTGCTCAACCATGATATACATGAATTGCCAAGCATGAAACAAAAACCACTTGTGGACACTCGCGTGTCAAAACAACCAGCCCAATCTAAGTCCGAAAAAGAATGTAAGTCTGGCGACAATGATCCCCCCTTGGATAAAACAATCCAAGGTATAAAGTGCCACTAAGGTAGCGGAAAATCCTCTTGCCAGCCTGCCAATGCTTAGACCCTAGGCTATGCATGAATCTGCTGACCTGTGAGACTGCAAATGAATATCTGGCCTCGTGTTGCATACATAAATGAGGCAGCCAACAACAGTTTGGTAAAGAGTGACATCAGCAGGATCGTCAGCATCATGAAGACTCAACTTCAAACCTGTTTCCATGGGAGTGGCAATAGGTTTGCAATCCTCAAGTCCAAACTTACATAGCAATGTCTGTATGTAACTTTTCTGACATAAGGCAATACCACCATCACACTGCTTAAACTGTATACCCAAGTAATGATGCAACAGCCCCAAATCTTTCATCTTGAAAGTAGCATTCAAATCAGCCTTAAATTCAACAATATGTCTCTCATTTGGTCCAGTGATCAGCAAGTCATCGACATAAAGAACCACAATGAGAAGTACATCACCCTCACGCTTTACATACAATGTGCTTTCTGTTGGACTATTACGAAAGCCTTGTTTAACCAAATGAGTGTCAGCTTTCTCATACCAAGCACGAGGAGATTGCTTCAACCCATACAAAGCCTTCTTACATTTTGCACACTTTGTCCTCTTGTCCTTTTATGACAAAACCGCGAGGCTGTGTTACATAAACTTCCTCAAATATGTCACCATTCAAGAAAGCAGTAACAATGTCTGATTGATGTACATCCCAACCAAAATGAGATGCCAATGCACATAGAAAACGCACAGTAGTCATACAACAAGTGGGAGAAAAGTCTCTTCATAATCTATGCCTTTGTGCTGTGCAATAACCCTTTGCAACAAGTCGAGCCTTATGGTGATCGATCTCACCATCCGGTTTGCATTTCAACTTGTAAACCTACTTCGTACCAATGGCCTTTTTGCCAGGAGGAAAATCACATAAAGTCCATGTGTCATTTTCTATAAGTGCATCATATTCTGATTGCATATGGCAGTCATCCAATTTTCTGAATTCTGTGCTTCATCAAAAGATAGAGGCTCCTCAACATCATGTAAACTAGACACAGCCAAAGCATAACAATCAGATGCATAAGATGCATGGCGAGAGCCTGAACGAGTACGACTAGACAAAGGTGCATCCAATTTACTGTCACGCAAAGTGTGCACCAGCCATTTTGGCATACCTCTAGCCTGCTCATTATCAGCCCTTTCCTCATCAGGTACATCATGTACATCTGCATCAGTTATAGGCTGATCTGTAACATCTTCAGAAACCCCCATAGGTTGTACATTTGCCTCATTGGAAATTACATTCGTATTTCCACCACCGAAAAGAGGCAACAAAGTGTCATAAATGTCCTGTGAGCTTACATTATTGTCTCTAGTACGACAGCAAGGATTGAACAGAATCTTCCACAAACACTACATCCCGTGAAACCAGAATACGTTTTGTTTGCGGATGATACAACCTGTAACCTTTGCTTTCAGCACTATAACCAACAGATATACATTTGACAGCCTTATCATCCAATTTTCTTCGCTGCACTTGTGGCACCAAAACATATGCCAAACAGCCAAAAACACGCATGTGCTCAATAGAAGTCTTTCTATCATGCCATGCTTCATATGGAGTAATAGACTGCAAAGCTTTTGTAGGACACCTGTTGAGTACATAAATGGCACACATGATGGCCTCAAGCCAAAAAGAATGGGGCAAAGCTTGACTTTTGACCATACATCGTGCCATTTCCGTCAGTGACCAGTTTTTCCTCTCAGCAACACCATTTTGCTAAGGGTATAAGGCACTGTACATTGGTGTTTTATCCCACGACTAGCCAGAAATGAATTAAATTCATGAGATTTATACTCCCCCCCTCGATCGAGACATTTTCAGCCATAGCCAGAAATTGTTTGAAGTACATAAAAACTTCGGACTTCGCTTTAAGAGGAAATACCCATGCATGCCTGGAGTAATCATCAATGAAAGTCACAAAGTACAGGTAATTGCCCAAGGATGGAGTTTGCATGGGCCCACAAACATCACTATGCACAAGCTGCAACCTGCATGTGGCCCGAACTGAACCATCCTTTGGAAACTTAGAACGCTGCATCTTACCCAAAATATAGCCTTCACAAATATGTTTGACGGGTGCTTCAAGAGGCGGCAAAGAAGCAACCATATCAAAATTTTGCAAACGCAACAAACTACCAAAATTCAGATGACCAAAACGTGCATGCCAAAGTTTTGCATTTGAAATAGCCCTTGAATCTGCAACAGCATTTGCAAAAAATTTTCCACACTTGTCATACAAAGTGAGCTTATACAGCCCACGACACAAAAGGCCAGATGCAACAATTTCATCACCAAAACTGAGATCATGAACTGTACATCTGCCATCCACAAATTTGACTACAAGTCCAAGTCTAGCAAGTGCGTATACAGACAAGAGATTCTTCTTGATCCGAGGTACATAAAGTGCATCAACAAGTGTGAAAGTACTGCCATTAGCAGCAATAAGCACAATCTTTCCAACTCCCTCAACTGGATAAGAGGCATTGTTGGTACAAGTGACTGAATTCCCATGAGGGACAGACTCGAGAGAGGTAAACAATTCACAATGTGAGGTAATGTGCTTTGTAGCACCATTGTCAAAATACCACACATGTGAATCTGTAGCAACTGATAAGCATGCATCATCGACAACAAGATTGTAAGTGCACTCTGCGCTAAAAGCCCATTCTGCATCAACATCAGCATTACAGTCTCCTTTCACAGAAGACTCAACAATGGCTGCATTTGTAGTGAAACCAACATTTGCAGTGGAACCACCCTCTTTCTTCTTAGCCTCTTTGGCCTTCAACTTAGGATACGACTTGATCAAGTGATCATTAGCTTTACAATAATGGCAACGCATCTTCTTTTTGCCCTTATCACCAGAATTTCCAGACGCATTGCTGCCAGCAGAAGCATTAGGAACAGAATTTTTGCCACTCGCAGCAGAACTATAAGAAGTGGCTGCATTATTGTTACCACCTTTCTTTGAGAAGCAATAAAAGCTTGTTCAACGGCACGCTGCCTAGTCCTGTTTTTTCTAGAAAGTGACTCTTGCAACACCAATGTGCATAATGCATCAAACTTGACAACTTCAGGATTTCCTTGGGTCATAGTCTCCAAGTACTAGCAAAAGTCTGGTAGGAATCTGGTAAGGCATCAAGAACAGTCTGCACAAGGGAACTGTCTGAAATGACTTCACCTACAGAAATAAGTTGCTCATTGATATCCTTGACACTATCAAGGAAAGTGTCCATATCATCTTCCTCATGCATAATCTTCGACTCCAGCTCTTTACGCAACAAAGCAATTTTAGCCACATTGTAGCTTGCATAAAAACCTGCTAGACAACGCAATCAATGTAGGAGCCTGTGCATCCTTTACATCCCAACGAGCTTGTTCTGCCATAGGCAAAACAACTCTAATAGCAACAATCCTTGCAGTAAGACCTGCAACATCCTCAACATCGCCTGTATCCTCAGAGCCAGGACGTACATCATTGCCCTGCACAATGTTCCAGACGCCCTTTGACACAAGAACATGTTGCATCATATAAGCCCACATTTCCAAATTTTTGATTTGAATGAGTTTTCAGTGTCAATTTCTAACCAAAATTGTATAGTCAGTGATGTGGAACCACATTGAACCCAATAGTGTCAATATCTTTTCAAACTGTCACAGGGAGACATGGATCGTAATCCATGTTCCTACACCGAATTGCATGAAACTTTCCAGATTGTCTCTCTATGGTTAAATTAACCTGACTTTGCACTTATTTTTGATTTGGATCAATTTTTGAGTTCTAACCAACAAATTTTGAAATTTTCAATGTTTATGGTTTCTCTTACCAAAAAATGGTTTTGATAGTTTTCTCCTGAAATTCTTAGGCCAATTTTATGGTTTTGGATGTCATCTAACCTACTCGTAAGTGATGAAATGAATCCTAGGAACAAAAACAAACAAACAATGCAAAACTAAAAGAAAAATGGTTGATGGAATAGTAATTTCAAAGCACACCAAAATTTTGAATGAAATGCTTTTAGTATCTCACTCTCACAACTCTCTATACTCATCTCAAGAGTAGATCTAGCAAGTCCCTGGCTTCTAGCATCTACCAAACTAAACCACGAGTCTAAATAGTTGATTGTTGCTAAGGTTTAAATGGAATGAAAAAAATCAAAGGTCTTGAAAGTAAAATCTACGATTAGGTCACGCACCACCCAAGGATCACTATTTCTTGGCAACAGCACCAATGCTAGCGGGTCACCATGATCAAACGTCTGTAGCATAGCTTTTGGCACTAACATAATGTCAATACACGGGGAAACGACTCGGATGGTCAAGGAGACTCTTTGAGGGTGTCAACCTCAGGAAGTGAACCTATGGAACAAAGTCATCTCCACCACTAGCAAATCTATCACTCTCTACTCAAGAGATATGCCTATTCTTTCTCTCGTCGCTCTCGATTCTCATGCCATTTTGGCACTCAAACAAAGTCTAAATTCAACAAAACTTTAGGAGGAGGTCTAAGACACCTAGGGACACTACCCTACCAAGTCTGATTGAAATCCAACAATGTACCAAAATCACAATCCATCATGATCAAGGTCCTAAAAACTACAACAATACAGTTTAGTAAGGTTGTCCTATTGTTTAGGAACACTTTCCTATGGCCAAAACGTCAAAACACAGACATTGATGCACTCAAAACAACCAATTTTTCTTGCAAACAAGCATCCATGAACCCCAACGTCAAAATTGACATTGGTTACACTTAAAGTAACGTGCAGTAGACTAGGACCATAATGCAATTGTCAAAAATGAATTTGTTACCAAAGCTCAAGAAAATGGATTACAACGTGAGAGAGGATCCGCTCTCAGTTGTATGCTTCAAACTCCAAAACATTTGATAATAGATTATATTCAAACTTGAAAATTGGGTTTTACACCTAGGGCTTCTCTTGGCCAATGGTCAGCTTACAAGGCTTAGGCCCAAATTCAGACTTTACAACTCACATTTTAAGCAAGTTGGCCCATCAATCATTTGGCTAAAAATCAAAGATCCTCATAGTTACAAAGCTTTTCCAAAAAAAATAATGGGATTGTAAAATTTTGCGTCCTCATGATCAGGTGGTCGACTGGGATGACGCCCGTCTAGACCAACAAGAGGAAAAAGGAAAATAGATGATCCTAATGCAGGTTAAGAGACAGAGGCACCGGTTTAGGAGTTTGAAACTCCTAGATGATGGATTTTCTGCCTCGATATACAGCTCTTTTACCTTGTATTTACGAGCTTCATGCATCTTCTTGAGCTTGCTTGCCTTAAGCTTGAGTTGATTTGGAGCCAGTTCCTTGATAATCCAGAGAATTCTTCCCTTGAGGAGGCGATATTGTCATAGTAGTTTTATATGAGCTTCTTTGTCATTGAATGTAAGGATACATTGTTGGGATGGCACTGGTTGTTTGTATCATTGATCAAGGAGATGGAATTAATCTTGATGTGAATCGGTTGGAGAATATCATTGAGCTTGGTGATGGCTTCTTCAAGTGTGTCTTCCTTTATAGATGCAAAGGGGCCTCTATGGGCTACCCTTTTTCATCAGAGGTATCCGCCCATATGTAGACGCGTTCATGTGTAGACAAGTCCACCCCAAAACTTTGACACTGGCCATTGGCGGTAGAGTAGAGGCCATGTGTCTACCTCTACTACCCATTTTTTGTCACTTTCTATCCAGCCATGATTTTCTGACAATCGTGTATAAATTTTTGGTTTTTTGAAGAGTGACTTTCTCACACATGATGGCTTCTCCTTATAAGGGGGGCCTTACAAATGTGCATTTCTAGAATGGGAATTACAAGGGTAGATCGGGCTCCATACTTAACTCTTCCATGGGTCCTATGAGGATGATGGCTTTGTGCTTGTGGTATACATTGTGCAGTGGGCCTTTCAATGAGAAGTTGAGTAGCTATGTGTCCCTCACATGGAGGTGATTGTCTAGCTTCTACCTCTATCTAGCTGCTAGGACAAGCAGATACCTTTCCACTCTCCTTGTTTATTGATGAGGCTATTTTGAGACTGGGGAAACATCCTTTTTGCTGATGAGTTATTAATGGGAGGGAGAGGTGGTGATTCATGGTGCAATGAAATGCAATTTCTAGGAAAGGTTATAGCCCTTTGTGAGTTGGCCTCCTAGGGGATTCATCATGGAAAACTTACCGCACCCCATAAGTGCAAGGGAAGGGTTTTTTTTTACAAGTTACATAAGCCTATAAGTTAGGGGCAGGCCCCCAATAATTTATCTCTCAAGCTAAAAAAATAAGGGAGGAGGTATCATATTTATTGGTTTGGGGGGAGGGAGAGAGGGGGGAGGAGGGAAGGGAGGGGAGGGAAAAAATGAGAGGAATATTTTGTGTTTCAAAATTATGGCTTCCCAAAAGAGTTTTCCCTTGAACTTTTGAGTCAATAGCTACAAAGATCCATGCAAGAACTAACACTTCTTTGTATCAATTGCTTGTTTTGTGATTATAGTTCATTTGTTGAGGGATTAAAGCTATAAAGAGTTTTTATAGATGCAAATTTACACAAAGAACCTAGCACAACTTTATGACCACGTTTTTTGAGTAATTTATATGGGGTAGAATTGGACGAGTAGCTAGAGTCCAAACTGAGCGGGTACATAGTTTGAAAGTCAAACTAAGACACGTTGAGGGTACATCTAGTTATCAACAGAAGTGGTTCATTAGTACGTTGCTAGTCACTATGGTAAACGCTCTTTGACTAGTTTTACTCAATTAGATCATGTGAGACCTAAATTTTATATGTAAGATAGGGATATGATTCTTGTATAAGTGTAGAAAGGGGGTTCATATTCTCTAGGATGAGTTGTATACAGGGGTTTTATCAAAGTTGTTCACTCGTAGGTGGCATCCCGTTTTATATATAGAGTAAATCCACTGGGTTGGCCTCTACTTCAACTTGCTAGCTTAGCCCACCTTGCTTTCTTAGAGGCTAAGCCCTCAAACTGGGAAGTACTTTGCAATGAAGAAGAGAGAGACAAGGAGAAAATAGATTTGTACACCATGCGTTCTATGCTACTGTGTATATACTTATGGAGAGACTAAGCTATAATTTGCTAAGCCCTCAAAGTGGGAATTACTTTGCAATGAAGAAGAGAGAGACACAAGAGAAAATAGATTTGTACACCATGCATTCTATGCTACTGTGTAAATACTTGCGCTGTAATTTGTTTGTTTTCCTACTTGTGTAAAGATTTTCATTGGCATGCTTAGTGTCACTTATTTTCTTTGGCTCAAATGTTTATGAAGTTTTGATTTGAGTTCTTTTCTCAGATCAAGATAATGATATGTTTGATATAAGTGTGAGTGCTTTCTCTTGATTTTGTAAAACAAGTACAAAAGGATACCTTTTAAGATTTTTTTTTTCAAAACTCACAATGGTGAGTGAATTATATTAGCATAACCAAAAAACTACAAATTCAAGTCATGCTCGGGACGAGCCATAACGTCTCCCAACAACCGATGTGGGTGGAATTCATCAATCTTAAAGGTAGATTGACAAATTCCACGTGCACCGGGCACATTACCTGAAATGAATCCAAATATCTTCTAGAATTTTATAATAATTTTGTCTTGGCTCAAATTGATGAGTAAGTAGCTATATATGATTTCATTACCTTTTTAAAAAAAGTGAAAAAGTCACTAGATGTCTTTCAAGATTAGATATTTTAGTTGACCTAGCGGTAAAGGCAAGGGGTTTTAAGTACGCCCACTATGGTTGAACCCTTGTGACACCAAGATGTGGGTGTCTGGGTGCAATCTTGTAAAAGTAGATGTAAAGAATCAGATTGCAAAACAAACAAAAAAAGTATTAGATTGTTGAGTTAGGAGTCCCAACTAAGTTCATGATGTTTCTGTAGGGCCTCCCTTGCATGGGCATTTCAACTTTCCCTCTCATACTTGAGCAGGGAGGCTCAAGGGTATGGATATTGGGCAGAAATCCGTCTAGCAATGGAGGTGAGGAGTTGGTGGTGTCCCAACTTGCTGTCCCTAGATGTCATCTCTTGGTTGTGCTATATGTCCCTACTTGGGCTCTTCTAACCTCAGACATCTTTTTCTTGGAACGTAGAAGGTGCCATCCCTTTGCCCTTCACAACTTAGGAGATTGTTATGTTCTTCTAGTTTTATTGAAATGGCTTATATATTTCACTGTTTCTTGGCTCCCTATAAAATCCAGTCTCAAGTGATTCTTGTGTCCTAAGACACGGTGTCTGTGCATGGGTTTTGTGATGAGCACTTTGTTTCTTTTACTTTCTTAATACAGAATTGCTCACAAAAGATGAGCAATGCCAAAAACAAAAAGATTAGATTGTTGAGAAACTACTTTCTTTTCATTTGATCATGACTTCCCTCTTCTTTGTTGTTGTTTCTGTGTTTGTGTTTTTTTTTGTGTGTGTGTGTGTGTGTGTGTGTGTGTGTGAGTGAGTGAGAGAGAGAGAGAGAGAGAGAGAGAGAGAGCAAAGTTCTTTTCTTTGATTGTAGATTATAACTTTTATGCTGCATTTATAAGTCTCCCTTTTGCTTTCTAGATGCAATTTTGAATACTAAAAACTGCCTCTCAATTAATTATCAATTAACTTCTTAATATATGGTTTATGAAAATATGAGCTTCATAAAATATGTAAATCACCAAAATGTGATAGACAAGAGTGCTCCTAAAAAATCAATCTTCAATTTTGCTACCACAAGAGTAGAATTTGTCCAAACTATGACACAAAACTGGTGTATTTGAAGGTTTTTTTCCCCACACCCACAACTATGAGCGGACGTGTTATATTAAACTAGGATGAAATGTACAATAACCTCAAGTGCATCGGGTGCCTTGATGGATCACATTACATGTTTTGAACCTACATTCTTTATAGTTCTTGTGGTTTCCAATATAGATGATCACTTCTCTAATTCTTGATAATCTCTTCATAGTTGGCCATCAACCGGTCGTTTTTGAAGACATGTTGGTTCCTAGATTTCCAAACTTTCTTGAAGTAGCAGAAGAAAAAAATTTGTCTGCAAATAAGGGTGGCTTGATTTTTCCAAGTCTTTCCTCCCAATAGTAGATTATTCTTGAATAGGATATTCTAGGTCTTTTGTATCCATTCCATATTTAACATGTGAGGCCTCTTGTAACCAAACAATGTAGGAACAAGTGTAGAGGATCCTTGATAACTGCTTTGCATCCTAAGCATCTATTAGATCCAATCCCTCTTTCTTGTATTTTGATCCCAATAGGCATGACACCCCATAGAATATTCAATAGGAAGATCTTCATTGTTGAGGGGCACTGAGGGTTCCAATTATTGGATGCTACCAATGCCCATTTGGATTTTGGCTAGTGCTTCCCCCACTACTTATTAAGTGGGAAGAACCATTTTTTTAAACATAAGTTTGCAGTAGATTGACTTGGTTTGTGGTTTGGAGAAGTTTCTTTGCTCAGGCCACTACCAGGCTTTCTAGTCAAGGTCAACCTCTCAAATTGGCATAAGCACCATGCTAAGATCTTGAGCGGCCCTTTTGATTAGAAGTCATTCAGTTCTATTGAGATTATATTGGGAAGCTAGCTGCTTTGCTTCTTTCCATCCCCTACTACCTTTGTTTCAAAAATGGGTCAACTGTATGAGTCGTTTGTTGATTTTCATGCCAGCTGCTCGTCAAAACAGATTTAAAAGATTCCTTTCCACTTCTAGAAGCCAAGGGGACTAGTGTATTATGAAGTTTTAAAATATACGCTACCTCACCCCATTTAATGTCCCAATACCGCCCTGGGTCTAGCAATACATTTAGAGGCCAATAGAGGGGTTAAATGGAGTTAAAGTTCAAAACGTATTCACCAATGGGCTCCCCAATCAAAGGATAATCCAACCATGCTATCAAGGTCAAGATAGCGGGTGGAACATGGATTGTGATCCATGTTTTCCCACCTCAAAATTCAAAAAAAAATTCACCTGCTTAATCCTTTCCACATCGCCTTTCCAATGTTGTGATTATAGTTCAAATTTCTTGTCAAACATAAATTGTGATCCATGTACCCAACTATGCCAAATTCATACCAAATCCAACTATGCCAAATTTATACCAAATCTTACAAGCAATTAGACCATAGGATGGGGGAGTCACCCTGCAAATTTTAATCAAAATGGAGTCCTCTAGACCCAAAACCCCCAAAATATTGAGATTTCAATATGCAAATGGTCATTTTGACCCTTGGAATGAAAATCTCATCCAAACACCAAAAGATTATGAGAAATAGCTTAGGAGACTTGTTTGGAACCTTTCTCTCAACTTTTGTGCAAATTGGGCGCAAAATATGGATTGCAGTCCATGTACCTCAGAGGCAAATTTAGCAGAGTCAGAGTCCATAGTGGTTGCAGATGTAGAAATCATTAAGTGGTAACAAATTGGTGCAAAAATGGTTGAATTTCAATATATGTGCAATTTTAGAATGTTAAAGTACAAATTTGGGGTTTTTCAAGAGGAAAGGATTTGAAGGGTGAAGTAAAGTATAGGTATGCTTCAAAGTTCAAAAAGAAGTCAAGAAATGCTTGCCAAATGTCGAGAGTTCTTCATCTTTGCCAAGATAGCCAGTTAGACCTGGAATGAAGTAAAATTTGCTAGACAAGTAAACTTGGGAGTGATAGCCAATCTCAAAGCATCAGATCAGCAGAAATTAACACACACTAGCGACACGGATCAATCAAACTAGGCTCCAAAAGGCCAATATGAAAAAAGTCAAAACAAATGGGCCATAAACTAAGAAATTGGGTAAACTTAAGAAAAATCGATCCAAATTTGAAAAGATTCCACTACTGTCTAGGATAGGCTATAAGAACATGTCCCCAAAGTTTCACCTCAATATGTGACCAAACATGGATTGTGATCCATGTACCTCTTTCAAAATTTTATACCAAAATCAAGCCATCAGATCCCAAATGCCCAATAAACCCTAACCCTAAATTTTCAATTCATTTGGACATTAAAAACCTAGTGAAATTGCCAAAATTCCCTAACTATGAAAACAAATTTCCAAAATCTGGCTTAGATCCCAAACCAATGATTCAAATCCCAAATGTTTTCACCCATAGCATCTCAATAACATGCAAAATCAAATGTTGAAAACAACTCCTCCAAATGTATTTCAATAGGGGCCTAAAAGCTAGCTCAAGGCCTTGGGAGAGGGTCAAAGCCTCCCACGTATCCAAAAAGTGGTAGATTGGCCAAAAAGTCAAAGTTATTCTAAGTATAATTTTTTTTTGCTTTCAGCCTTTCTTTCAAGAAATGGCCTAGACCTAAAGGGTGGGTTTTTGTGTATTGGATATTTGTTTAAGGTTCTTAATATGCTTAGCATTATTTAGGCCCAATTTTATAACCCTCATGTGAATAGCTCGTTAATAAGAAGTCTTTCCTTTGAAATCAAGAAAATAAATTTAGGCATGAAATCTAATAAGAGTGAGTATAATTGGTAGCTCCTACTACCTAAAACCAACCAAGTCAAAAGACATCAAGATTGTGAGTAGGAACCCCTATCCATAGTCACAAACAAACCACCTCACACCTATCAACCTAACAAGGATTTACTAAATGTGGGTTTGTTGGAGACTAAGGACTAGAAGTAAGCCAAAGCAAGCATCTCAACCTACCAATTTCCTAGGAATGCCTTCTCTTTAGGGGGTGTGTGTTGTTGTATTAAAGATTATACTCATACACAAAAGAATGCAATGTTCAAAAGATAGTTGGTTTTAGACAATAGTGAAGCATTTATACAAAAATGATTCTATATTTGATTCATTTTTGCATATGGTCAAAATGTGGTCACATTCCAATGATCCTATACATTAGGAATGCAAATATTCCATGTGGATGAAAAAAGGCTTCATCTTCAAGGATGGCTAAACATCTTTAAGCCAAGATAGATTTCTTACCTGCTTCTACGTAGACAAGACAACAGATTTGTTAGTCTTGCATATGTTTTAAGGTGTCAAAGATTTTATCAATTGTAGTCAATATCCAACTTAAAAATTACTAATTTAACTAATTTTTCTACCTTTTTTTACAACATAATTTTTTTAATCACCTTCTCACAAATCCATCAAAAGGTCATAACCCTTTTGATGGGAATGTGTGGGACGCATGTCTAACCTCACCATCCTATCTTATTGCAGTATTAGCGAAAACCACGATGAAATTGTCAATCCATGGGATGAAGGTGACTCGACTAGTGCATACAGGTTACAAGAGGTTGTCAATCTCTCGGAAAACAACTAACAACTTGCATCTAACTCAAGCTACACTCAAGTGACTGAAATCACCAAAAGCCAATCGCTCATTGGCAGCATCAAATGACATCCAAACGTAACGAAACTTCTAGGACATGTTTATAAGACCTAAGTATACATGCTTATGGACTCAAACCCACTTTAGGTCAAGTTCCAAAATTGCGATTATTAACAGCAATGGATTTTTGACCTAGTCGTTTTCGACCCAGAATGCATCTAAATGCTTAGCAATGATGCCCCAATATCCCACCTATGCTTCGTTTTTCATTTGAAAGTATAAATTCCTAATTATGATTAATTTAGGCCGCGGGTCGGCGGTGCCAAAAGCTACAAATTACTGTGAACTGCTTATGTCAATGCGTAGAGCTCTTACCTGTGGTTGCAATGCAACAAACAGTACTGCACTGCGACAACCGGGGAGGGAGTAGGAAGCGCGAGAAGGAGAGGAGTGAGTGTCATTAGCTCATGTTGTGTATTTTATTATCCAAAACATTAAAAATAACTTACAAAAATTGGCTTTTATGCCTTAGCCAAGGTTTTTGGTGGTCAAAACTAATAATCTTGGAGTTCTACCAAAGATGGGTAATGACAGGCTGATACAATCTGGAAGCTTGTAGCCCCGGCTCATTAATTACAGAGTTTAGCCGAGAAAATAGGAGTTACAATATATCCGATTTATCAAAATAATAAGTGTTTTACAAAGAGAACTCTAAAAAATGGTATCCGTGTTAGCTTGCTACTAACATTTCCCCCCTCCTCGCCTGTGTCATCCGTTGACACAGCTTTATGGGCTGAAATAGTCTTCAGGCTGGCGGCTCGCGAGGCGGTCTTTAAGCGCATTCAGTGCCTTTTGGTATCTAATTTTTCTTTCTTTATCTGGCACTTGCAGAAACTACATAGTTACCATGTTCTTCAACTCCGCCACTAGTAGCCTACAAACCTGGATGTGACGTTGCTGATCACTGGTGCAAATATCTTCGTTTGCTAAGTGAAGAATCCCGTGTGGAACGCTTCCTCGAACGCCAACATATTATGTGATGGTAAGGACATACATCAGCGTAGAAGCCATAGAGGACTTCTTCGGAAGGTTGACCACTGAGATCGTAGCATAATCCTTTATTACGCTCAAGGAATGACATCCATGAGGCGCCTGCTTGCTTTGGCTCATGAAAAAATTCAATACAGGTGAGCAGCATTTGGAATATTTTATATAACATTGCACAGGAGAGATCCGTATACTTTTGAAGAAGGACATGGCACGCGTTAGGGTTTTCACCATGTATTCATGTGTGGCCAGTCCATTTTTTGGTGCCGGAAATCTTGGGTAGTTCAGCCAGGTTGGACGCTTCTTCGTTAGTGCCTCTTGCGCTTGCCAAGTCCTTACTCTTGGTACAGGACAGAAAGTGGGATCTTTTTTTAGCACTGTAGGTTATCTTGTGAACATAATCAAATACCTTGGATTCTTGTTCAACCAACTCAGCCTCCACTTGGGGTGGTCTTGATTTGCTCCATATATTTGCATGTCTGCGTACTAGCCTTTCTTTAACCTGTAGTAATTCCACTTTTATCAGAGGGTATGGCAGAAATTGATGATGCCATTGCGCATTGATCTGATTGGGAGTGAGTTGTGTAATGTTGACGGAGTGAATAACTCTCAACTCCCAATCCATCACTGCCTTCCACTGCTCATCTACTTCTTGTGTGATCTTTTCTTTTAGCGCATCTTCTTCAACTTTTGAGAGTTGGACCATGGGCACCGTGTCTTCATCTGTAATGTTTACCTGAAAATCCTCATCACCACTCAGATCTACTGTGGACTGTGTCTCCAGTTCTGCAAATGACACTGAGGGTATATCTATTTGAGGCTGCTCTGGAGGGCCTGCCTCTTCTTGCGCTTCTGGCTTTCCTTCTCTCAGCAGCTGGTTAACCCTTTTAAGCTCGGCTGTTTCTTTTAACAAATCTTCTTCTCTTTGGACCTGCATTAAGGCCAGGTCCCTGTGCTCAGATTGCTCTAACTTTAGTTCCATCTCGAGGTCCTTGTTCTTTTTCTCTAATGCTTTGTACACTTCATCTATTCCTTTGATTGAGGCTACGGCTGGATTCTCTCGTATTTTCCATAAGAAAATTGCCTGATCATTTATTCTTTGTTCTGAACATTGTAAAGAAGCATTGGCGACATCCAACTGCACTTGAATTTTCTGAGCTGACAGGGTTGTCGTCAGAAGTTTGTTTGTAACTTCTGTCAGCTCTTCATCCTTGTCTTTACAAGCATCTGAAAACTTTCTAAGCAAGTCACCTAACTCTTCCATCTCCTTCTGCTGTTTATCTCTTGCTAGCTGATGTTGTTCAACTTCAGCTTTCATTTCTTGCACTTGCCTCTGAAGATTGGTGATGACGTTCATTTTGTCTTCTAACTCTCCTTGGAGAGCGTCAATCACCACCTCTAACTCTTTAGCCTTTGAGTTGCGGCTAAGTGCTGTTGATCAGAGTCTCTCCGTCATATCCTGCATTTGCCTTGCATATTCGTTGACTTGCAGGATTACTTTGTCATTCAATTGCCAATCGTCATTTCTTGCTAGCTGCCCAGATGTCTCGGTAGTCTCTTGTATCTCTCTCAGCTGCATCGTGGTGGCTGGTTCTTCTTGCCCTTGAGGCTGCGACTGTTCTTTTTTGTGGAGGTAGAGGGTTGTGCCTTGGCCGTTTCATGCTGTGCTGCGGTAGAGGGTGCTGGCTCTTACTTTCTTGTGTCCTTTTTTGGCTCGGGTTCTTTCTCTAGTTGTTGCTCTTGTGTAGTGGGTGCCTATTGTTCAGGCTCCTATGTAGCTTTGGCTGCTGTCTGGCTTAGTTTCTTTCTCTTTTTGTTGCTCTTGTGTATAGTAGCCTCTTGTGCAGCTTCTTTAGTTGGATCCTTTGTGGTGTCTTTACCTGCAGGTGATGGTGGTGGGCTCGGCATAGGATTATCCTGATGTTTCGTAGGCGGTGAAGTGGGTCGGGGAGACTTGTAACCTTGGTCGTGTTGTGCCTCTTCCCTTGCTGTTTCCTCGGCTTGTCTCTGGTCCTCCGCCTCTTTCGCTTTCCTTGCCTCTTCTTGGGCTTATTTCAACTTCGGGGCTTCTGCTTCTTGATACATTTTTTCCAAATATTATGTTGGATCTTCAGCCTCTTTTCTCATGTGATGCTTTTCCCTTGGGCCCTTAAGTCCACTAGGCACCCATTTTTCCGGGTCCATTCCTTGTGCTTGTTGGCTGCATTGGTAAGCATGTTTTTCTCTTTCAAAGCGGGCTTGCTTTTGCACGGGCTCTTCTTGGTGTGTGGCCACGGATTTTCTCTTCATGCTCTCTTCTCCTCATTATCTGAGCTCTCACTGTTGTTCCTTTCTAGAGAGCTTTTAGCCGACTCTTTATCAGATTTGTAAGATCTTTTGGCTGATCTTGTGGCTCAAGGAGATGGTTGTGCTACCAGTATCCACGTGTTTTGGTCTAGGGAAGGTGGTAGGTTGTCGGCCATGCCGATGGCATGGTACGCAATCCTTGTCAAGACCTCTGGTGTATCTAGGTAAGTGATCTTTCCTTCTTTCTTTGTACCTTTTAGAGTGGTCAAGATGTATTGAGAGTGGTCCACTGGTTGCCTGGTTGTTGACTTGAGGACTTGCGTGAAAGTAGTGGCAATCGCATGATTTGGCGTGGTATACCTTGGTGTCCTTTTAGCCAAGAAATGGAAATGCAGGTAGTTTAACCTGGCTAGTTCTTCCACTTGCTTGTGAATTAAATCTGCAAAGGTGGCTGCAGTGGTTTCTTCGGTGAAAGTACCTGCCGTTTTCCTGTCCCTTGCCCTCATCGTCATTCCTTTTGTGGGCAGTCTAAGCGCTTCTGCCACTATTTCTTTGGTTATTACCACTTCGACTTTATTTCCCTGTGTGTCAAATATTTGGACAGTTCCGTCTTCTTTAATCATGGATAAAAGCTTGTAAGCTTTTTGGAAATCCACATGCTCCTGTTCATAAAAGTCTCTGAGTCCTAGCCTGCGGTTGGCTTCTTTGGTCTTAGGCTTCGTGGAAACATCATATACTTCTTTGGGTAGGAGTTGCAACTCTACCTAATGTCCCTCCTCACTCTTGAATCTGTCGGTGAACACTGTGGTGTGATGCTCTTCTAGCTGTTCTTTTGAAAGATATGCTGCCTTGGCAGCTTTGACTGAATCTGGATCCAATTGGTATGTGGGAAGCTCCTGCAACTTTTCTTTCTGGTTGAGCATCTTCTTGGCCCTCTCTGCTGCTTGCATGGCTCCTGTTCAGTGAATAGAGTGTCAAAGTTACCAGATTTGTTGGATTTTTCTCTAAAATGTCCTTGAGCATGAAATGCTGACAGTTTTGGTCCAATTTGCTTCAAATCAATTTTTGAACAAGCATAGATGCATAAAACATGCAAGAAACAAAATTATAAATCTCAAACAAATTTTTGCAACCAAAGTAAATAATCGCAATTATTTACAGCTGAGTATTGTTTTTCAACATTTTGCAAACTTGGCATTAGAGGCTTGAAGTATACATCAAATACATACTTTGAGTGAAATATGGGCTCATTTGGATGCATAGAATGAAAATGGTACCAAATTTTGGCTTTAGGTCTCTGAAACATTAGATATAAGAGAATTTGAGATTTTGAGCTCCAAATTGGTTCAAGCTTGGCTAGTGTGCTTAAGACATCATGTACTTTCGATGTATTATGGCAAAATATCAAAACTTTCCCAATTTGGCTAGAAAGTAAATAATCGCAATTATTAACTTTTCTACCAAAATCAACATCTTTTGGTACAAATTGGTTCTTCTAGGCATTGTATAGACCCTGTGTATGAGATATGAGGTGATTTGGATGAAGAAATGTTTTCCATAACCCAAACATTGGTTTGCAAAGACTTCTTTGCATTTTCTGACAATTTTCCAAGTTATAGGTGCTCATTTTGGCTCATACTTGGTTTTTGGCATGTAATAGGTGTGTACACATGATAGGTAAGGTGATGATACAATTTCCAAGAAAAAATAGTGAAAAAGTAAATAATTGTGATTATTTTACAACAGTCACAAATATTCTGCAAAACTTACAAATTTTCACCTAAACACATTCTATACACCTAAAACAAGTCCTAAATTGAATTTGGTCAAGTTTGATCTTGTCGGCATCACTTTGTGCTTTGTCGACTTTGAAATCACCGTTTTCTGTGACTACACTGTCTGTTCAGTTGGTCATTCAATTTTGAGGCTTTGGACTTGTCCGCAACATAGTCGTGAAGCAACTCATCCAATTCTGGCTCATTTGGTGTCAGTTTGACGTTTGTCGAATTTGACGCTTTGTAGCCTTCGAGCCGTTTTCTGCTTTTCGAGGGCTTTGCTTGATTGATTTTACTAAACCAATCATATACATTGTATATGAACCTCGTAGGCAAGCTGTCTGTGGAGTCAGATCGAAATTTTGGCATCTGTCAAAAACCTAGCTTTTCTACTAGGGACCCCGTCGACCCATGTCGAATGGTCAATTGATGATATAGCAAGGTTATATTATGTTAGGGCATGCCGCAGTTCAAATCCCATCTGATTTGGTGGAGCTGACAGGCCGCTATGGTCAGTTTTTGGTCGTAGGTCTTTGTGCACTACTCCATTTCTAGGGTTTTTTCTAGGGGTTTAGACTACCTACCAGCCGTACAAAATGGATCATTGATGAGTAAAGAACTTACCCCTCATGTCTCATGTGAGACGGTGCTAAAAACGGGCAACTGTAGACTCCGGAAAAGACGCACGAAACAAGTCAAAAGCTCTCTCTACAAAGGCCGCAAGTGGAAATGAGGTGGTTTTAGCCTACCTTGGATATCTATACCTGGACTTCCCGAACCAATTTCCTGGATTCCCCCGTTAATCCTACTAGGCCATGAAATCTATGCTAGACTCAAAAATTTCCTTGATCAGATTCCTGTAGCTCATTCTGCAAGAATTTTGCAAAAGTAGGCTTGGTCGCCTAATTTAGGCTTCCTACTTCCATCTTTTGATTTCATTGAAAAATTTTGTGCTTATCCACCTTGTCTTTCTGATCACCATCGTGTCTTTCGTTTTTCCATCTGAGCTTCCTTGCTATTTATTATTAATTTTTTCCCTGTTTATTGAAAAAATCAAAGAAAATAACAAAATGCTCTAAAAAAAAGTAAAGTGAAAATCCAATAATTAAGAAAATCCATTGAAAAACACATCTTTATTGTTTTCTGTTGGACTTTTCTGTTTTTAAGTCTCCTTATCAATAAAAATGATGAAAAATATCCAAAAAGGACTATTTTTTGATGATTTTCTGATAGTATATACACTATTTACACTCATTGGGAAGATATTATCAACCAATTTTCCCTTGATGATGAATTCTAAGGGCATTATTAGGTAATTTTGCAAAAAGTCACACGTTAACATCGAACTTTTTCCTCCCTCTTCAAACATTGCCCTTAAATATTTAGTACTTAGTGCCCTTCCACCCCTCCTAGATGGCGTACTCCGGAACAACTGTGTGCATGGGTTGAAGAATCGTGTCTATGCATAGCCGTGGTTGGCTCTACCATGCTTTAAGATCAATGCAATTCAAACCACTATGCTGTGCAAGAGGTGGGTCTTGAGTAATTAACTCAAGGGTTTCTGATGTCAAGGTTTACTACTGATGTCTTCCAAAGAGCAAACTTGTAGCTTGTGTGCTCTTTGTTTGATTGTACCATCAGGATGCTTCAGCACGCTAATCGGTAGCACTTTTGACTATTGTCAGGCTTTTTCTTGCCATTGGTGGCTTGGTTTGCTTGTTGTTGTATGGTGTGGTGGAGTCCTTTGAGACTTAACTCGCCATTGCTTAATTGGTTTTACGGTTTGTGGAGAAGATAAGTGCTCCTTTTTCTTTCAAATCAATTTCATGTTAGGTTCCTTACTTGGAGGTGCTCGTCTCTGTGTTTTTGTCCTTGGAACCTTCTTTTCCTTTGTCGATGAAGTTTTAGGCACCCAGATTTCAATCGGCTTATCCTTAAGTTGTGCTTTTGGTACCCAAATTTACCTGACTCCTTGCATGCTACTTATAGCATTTGCTTGTCGAGGGGATGGAGAAGATTGATTACTTCATGGTTTGGTATGCTGATTGCCTCCTTTCCATTCCTCCTTGCTTGATGCAATTGGAACAATGAGTTTCCCACCTTTAGGTGATAGCTTTAGCTGATTTGTATCCCAATCTGGTACTGTTTTGTATGTCCGCATCCAGGGAATTCAAAGAATCATCGTCTCATTCATGTGTTCATCTGGTAAGCACACAAATTGATGAGGACATGAACATCCATGTACATGAACATCCATGCACACAAATTAATGAGGACATGAACATCCATGTACTATCACGTTCAAGTCGACTACTCCCAATGTTGGGATTGGGTTCTTGTTGCATCCTTTGATTGTCGCTATTCCTATTGTCAATGCCGGACTTGTTGCCTTCTTGTATGTAAAATAACGGACTGCATTTACTCTAGCTACTATGTCGACCAAAGCATTGATGCACAGGTCCATTCCGTATAACAAGTCATCATCTGTTGAAACTACATCTTTAAGTAATTTCCATAGTCAGTCATCTATTTCCAGAGTGTTGATGGGAAGCGGTATCTGTTGATTTCTAAGAGCAGCTTTCTGTTTGAGTACCCAAAGCCGAGCTTCCTCTTCGGCTTCATCAATAACCTGCTGTCGTTTAATCTTCCTTTGCTTGGCTACATGCATTCTTTCTAGCAATTCATTGGTTAGTGGCAAATTTTCTTTCTTTAAATGACATCCACTAATCCAATTAGCTATTGGTTCACCATCTAGGGTGGACAATTTTACGGGTCCACTTGGAGATACATCTTCAACGATAAACGGTCCGTTTCCCTTTTTCTTAGACTTGGGATTGTGTTGCTTAAGGGAATAGACTAAAACTAAGTCCCCTTTCTTGAATATTTTTGTGATTAAGTGGGAATCAAAAAAATGTTTTTGTTTCCGCTTTTGTGCATAGATGTGAGCTACAGCAGTTAGCCTTTGCTCATCTAGCTTTTCCAAGTCTTCAAGTCTTTCTCACAATTCATATCCAATCCACTCAAGATTCCGTGCTACCCTTCATGTCAGCAATAGGAATTTTATTGGCAGTATGGCATTAAGATCATAAACAAGTTTAAAGGGTGTAGCATTTAAAGCTGTTTTGAATGAAACTCGATAAGCCCATAGAGCAGCATGGAGATTCATTTCCCAATCTGTCCTTCCTGAACTAACCACTTTGGTCAGAATCGAGCTGAGAATTTTGTTCATATGCTCAGCTTGTCCGTTTGCTTGTAGGTGACAGGGAGCTGATTTGTTATGGATGACCATAAACTCATTAACACTAGTTTGGTACCAAAAAGGACACTTAAGTGTCCTTTTTTCGCGAATTTAAATAAAATGGTACATGAAATCTAGAACACATCTCAAGAAATGCTTTTGCAAACTTATAAAATGTTATTCAAAGTGCTCATAGAGATTATAATCCCTCACTTTTGATCATAACCTCAATAGTAACTACACTCATGAAAAGAACTTACGCAAAACAACATTCAATGTTTCATTAAAACTTGTTGTCTAGCCTAAGAAAAAAATTAGCAGGGTGCATACAGTAATCCGTGGTAACTACATATATATGTGTTTGATATTTTTTGCAATTGTCATGTGAGGAAAAACTTATTTTTGACTAGAATTAAATATAGAAAGTCCTGTGGGTCAAATATGAAACATTCACAAATTCAATAAACAATCACAAAAAGTATTTTGTTAATCTAAATTTACAATGGCTTATGATGCATATATACTAGATATATGACTCCATTACATAAGGTGATAATTTTTAATGGTTATGCAAGCCACATTTGGTGATTTATGGCATATCCAAAAAATTGCGCATGTTGTAATTATGATTTTTTATTGTTAACCGACAAGTCAGACAGCGAGTCAACACTGGGCGAATAGGAGGCTTGGGGACTGCCCAACACCGCCGATCACTTGGTGTTGACCTTGGTGTAACATACGATGGAGACCCTTTCGGTGAGGTAATTACAATTCATGCAGAGGAACAGTGAGTCAATACTGGCCAAATAGGACGCTCGGGGACTGCCTGATGCCACCTATCGCTTGGTGTTGACCTTGGGGTTAAAGACATTACAAGAGGCAGTAGAGTCAATACTAGGCAAATAGGAGGCTTGGAGACTGCCCAATGCCACCTATCGCTTGGTGTTGACCTTGGTGACGAAGACATGACAAGCGACAGTGAAGTCAACACCAGGCGAATATGAGGCTTGGGAACTACCCAACGCCACCTATCGCTTGGTGTTGACCTTGGCAAATAGGCACCAACACATCCAAGGACATTACATTGTTTTGAGTCATGGGCCGGGCTTGTCGGTCCAATAGGAAAAGGATAAGAGTGATCACCAATGAGAGGTGCACTCTAACTGGAACATTGAAGGGATTAGTTGGCTAAGCATGGGCATCCAAGTGTAAATGGGGCGAGCTCATATAAAAGTCAACTAAACCTAAAATTCATTTATTCTCTCATTTGTGCAATTGAAGAGTGCTCTTACTCCATCTCCATCTTCTTTTTCTTCATCTCCTTGTGTGTGTGTGTATGCGTGAGAGAGAGAGAGAGAGAGTGTGCGATCAAGCATTGCGGCGGCACGACGGCGGCGAGGCGATTGAGCGCGGCGTAGCAGCGTCTCCCTCTTCTTTGCGGTGAGGAATCCTCCACGACAACAAGCGTAGAACGGTGAGTGGCACACCTTCGTCTTCTTTGAGCTAACTAGTTTAGGCTAGTTGCGTGCTTGGAGCCATTTGTGGCTTGCACACAGTGTATTGGCAAGTTCCTTGCATTGACACGTGCGATAGACACGCACATTTTTGGCGCCGCTGCCGGGGAAAAGGGTAAGAGTGATCGCCGATGAGAGGCGCACTCTAACTGAAACATTCAAGGGATTAGTTTGCTAGGCATGGGCCCCCAAGTGTGAATGGGGCGAGCTCATATAAAATTCAACCAAACCTAAAATTCATTTATTCTCTCATTTGTGTAATTGAAGAGTGATCTTGCTCCATCTCCATATTCTTCTTCATCATCTCCTTGTGTGTATGTGTATGTGTGTGTGAGAGAGAGAGAGAGAGAGTGCGATCGAGCATTGTGGCGGCACGACGGTGGCGAGGCGGTTGAGCGCAGCGTAGCAACGTCTTCCTCTTCTTCGCGTCAAGGAATCCTCCACGACAGCAAGCGTAGAGCGGTGAGTGACACACCTTCATCTTCTTTGAAATTATTAGTTTAGGCTAATTGCATGCTTGGAGCCATTTGTGGCTCGCACACAGTGTATTGGCAAGTTCCTTGCATTGACAAGTGCGACAAACGTGCATATTTTTGGCACCGCTGCCAGTGAATGCCATACACTAAGCTTGAGTGGCACTCTGTGCTTTGTTGTGGTGCAATTTTAGTTGTAGGAAAGGTAGGGAAGGAAGGTGTGTGTGTTGAGAAGAGGGATTTTGTTTTGCTACTGTGTATTTCTTTGTTAATGAAGTTTTGAAAGGTATTGTGTTTTCTCTGTGATAAGGTATTAGTATTAAGGTTGTTAGTTTTGTAATATAAAGTACAGTAAGTAGGAAGTAGATCTATGGGAGCTAATGAAGTGTGTTAGTGTGTAACACTAGGTGTATTAGTTGTAAGTAGGTAGGTAGAGTGTGTGTGTGTGTGCTCCAGCGTAGGCTGCGGCGACCTTATCCCAAAAAAAAAAAAAAAAAAAAAGGTAGGACTGGGATCGGCAATATCTCCTAGACCCAAGCCCAAGCTTACGCTCAGGCTCAGGCCTCAGTCGCCCTTTAAAATTACGTATTTTAGCTTCACACGTAGCTAAAAATCAACTTTTTTGAGGACCAACAGAGCTTCAGGTGACCGGACATTGTGTTGTAAAGCACACCGCAACCCTTTGAGTGATACGCTTGTTTTGAGCTATCACACACTTTAATAAAAAAATCGATCATTAAAAAACGAGTAAAAACGAACGCCTAAAAAAGTAAGCGATTAACCTTCGAGGTTATTCACCGACGTTTGTAGGGTGCCAAAGGCACATGCATCTGCGCTCTGGTCATGTGCTAGAGATGGAGCAACTAGAGAGAATTTCGACTTACGCGAGTTCTAATATCCACCTACCTTAGGTTCCGGGCCCTCGATGGGGACCCAAGGTAGTACAAACCAAGACGCGAACATAGCGGCTAGTGACTCTTCCTCTGACTACAATGTCATGGAGGTTTTCCCAATGCCTAATCTCGATAGCTCAAGCCAAGACATGCATGCCATGGACCCGCAGTCCGGGCCGAGCGTGCTTAGCCGCTTGAAGGAAACCTTTAGTAGAGCCACTCGCTCCGAACATGGAGCTAATGATGTAAATGAGGGGGGTGGGGAAGTAAATTCTCCATTCATGACTAACGTAGACCCTATGCCCTTAGAGAATGTGCATGTGAATACTTCATTCACTGCACCTCCTGACTCTTTAGAGCTATTCCCCTTCGAGGTCATATTACCCGATGGTAGAAGCCTTGCCAAAGTGCAAGAGGTTGAGTGATATATCATTGCGGCTAGGGAAAAGAAAGTCGAGAGCTTACGCAAGGTGGAGCAATGAAGAGAGTTAAAAGCGAAAGCCCCTATGTCAATATCCTTGCTAAGAGAGCAATCGAGGCCAACCCCTAGGAAGCAACATTGCATCTAGCTCAAAGGACACCCCTAGCACCTCAATCCTAGATAGCATTCTTAAATGAGAACTGGAAGTACGAACTACAAACAGAAACTCTAACCGACCTATACACAGGTCACACCTATCATGTGGGTTGGTTAGATATCCTACAATCCACAATGGGTGCTACTAGTGTGGAGGATCAACAACAAAGAGTTTGTGAGGTCATCCATAGGGTCATTGAGTCAGAGAGACAGAACAAGGGGATCAACATGCCTTCAACGGGTCTCATGAGATTCTTGGATACAGGAAAGGCTAAACAACCGACCTTATCGCAAATGGAGACTCCCTCGATAAGTCCTATGGATCCTCCATATGTTGTTTCTCCAAGGGTCTCGGTGCAATCGAAGCCCACAAGTGATAGCTTTACCTTTCCAAGTCTAGCTCATCTTTCCCTTGATGACAACATGGCTACCATGCCTACCCCAATGATGGGCATGCCGAGAAACACGCCATGGACCTCATTTGTTAGTAAAGCACCGCTACATGGTATCTCAATGCCTGCAACAGTACCTACAAGTGTGTACCAATCGTATGCACCTATGGGTCATTGCACTCATGTAGTTCCTACCCCTCCCATTGTTTCAACAACCTATACTCCCCAACCACAACACCCAAGTTCTTATTTCCATGGGACTATATCAGCTAGCATTAGCATGTCACATCCGACATTTGCTATGCCTAGGGCCACACATATGAACTTTGGGCCACCACATGGCACAACATCGTACCCAACGTGGAGCCCAAGGGCTTCCTATGCGCCAAGCTCAATGCCAATACCTACTCCACATGTAGTCTTTGGAGTGCCTTCACCCACGGTGCATGCTCACTTAGGTGACTTGGCAACGTTTGCTCAAGCTATTGGTCAATCTATTGCTGAGAATATGCGTAACACGCCTGCTAGAGAGCCTACAAGTAAGGCAATACAAATAGCCAAGATCACATAAAAATTTAGTGGAGACGGGGATGT
Source organism: Adiantum capillus-veneris (assembly GCF_014529385.1). Lineage (NCBI taxonomy): Eukaryota > Viridiplantae > Streptophyta > Polypodiopsida > Polypodiales > Pteridaceae > Adiantum > Adiantum capillus-veneris. The sequence continues at coordinate 108,372,696 of NC_140958.1, forward strand.
GAGAAAGCATATCGAAGTGTTTGAACAAATATGCGATTCTCTAGGAGAACACAATGACCTGCATAAGAGTAATGCTTTAAGCCTAACCTTAAGTGGGAAGGCAGGGGATTGGTATAGAACCCTAAGCGTGGAAGAAAAAACGATTTACCCTACTCTTAGGAGACTGTTCTTGAAAAAATACATACGAGAGGGAGTGCTTTGGGGTGTAGCCTCTCAGCTCCAGAAAGCCCAACGAGAGCAAGGAGAGTCAGTGAGACACTTTATTAGTCACTTGAAGCATTTGAATTCTCATTGTAATCCAAATGAGCGCTTCAATAATAATCAATTGCTTGATAGATTCATTAGGGGGTTACGACATGAGGATATCTACAATGGCCTAGTCATTAGAGGTATCACCACTTGGGAAGAAGTCACCACCAATGCGATCCGAATGGAGGATAATTTAATAATTCAATGAGAAAGAGTGTCTATTGAGCCTAAATCTATTAGCCCGCAAGCATCGGTAATCAGCCAATGACCCTAAAGCCTATTGCTAAGGAGCCAAAGATATATGAGATGACTTTAGTAGATCTCACCAAGGCTATTCAAGAGAGTCTTAGAGACAATCGTGCTCCGCAAAACAATCATATCTATCCAAGAAGGGAGTAACAATGGTGCTCAGTATGCTATGGACAGCATTTACCAGAGTAAAATTCAATGGGAATTGCAATGCCTGTGGAAGTTATGGTCATCAAGCTAAGGATTTCATAGTATTTAAGCGTGCAATGGCCAATAGACCAACCTTAGCATGGACAGACACACCTCGTGTGGCTTCATTGATGCTGGCCCCACCTCTTGAACAAACGTCACAACACATGGTCCCTAGGGCCCAAAATGTTGTTCAAACAACACCTTTACCACCTGCAGTGCTAGGACCGCAACCACCACATCCAAGAATCACTTCTGCAAATCAAGTGGATTGTGAGTCATCTATTTCTTGTTTGGAAGGTTGTGAGGAGGATATAGATCCTAATATTGCCTATGGGATGGATTTCCTTGAGGAAAGTCCACAATACTACATGGAGGACTATTGGGGACAAGTCAAACCTGTCTACCAAGTAGCTACTCTTGCAGCAAGAGGCCAAAATATCATTACACTGCTAAGAGACCACCTCTTCAATGCTATGAGTGTGGAGGTCCACATCGTGTAGCTGAGTGTCCTATTAGGCTACAAAAGAATTCCACATTAATGCAAATCAATCAAGCAAGCACATCTACAATGCCAATACTCATGTGTAATCGATGTGGCATAGATCATTTGATTGCCCAATTTCCAAATAATCCAAATGCACCGAAGATCACGCCATTAAACTTGATTGAGGTTACCGAGGAGCCATCACAAAGTAAACCTGTGGTACTAGTAAATGTACTCACACGATCGGTGCTCCAAAAACAAAAGTATATTTTTGAGGAAAGAGATACGGCATCAATTGCCCAATCTCAGAAAAAGAAGAAAACACGAAGGAAGAGATCGCAAAAAGCAGCGAAGTCAGACCCCAGTTCAAAGACCAACATAGGGACTAGTGACGACCCCGTATATATGAACGACACTGAAGAGGATTCTGATTCAGGTGAATCCATGGAGACCAAAACAACCACTAAGATAGAAACCAACAAGAAAGATCTTCATAAGCCACAATGGCCAGGATCCAAAAAAGAGATAGGAACTTACCCAAACCCTACAGAGGAGATTGAGCGAGTCAAGTAATTAAGGAGTTTGGTAGAAGATAACCAAAGGGATCTAGAACCAGCACCTAGGCAGATCTAGATTACAGACACTGCATTCCCTACGCAACAAAAACCTCACCAAGTCCATAGACCCTTAGCCATACCTAGTGTCATCCAAGAAGAAAGTGACTTAAAGTCATGGGAAAGTGGGCGTACTCACTTCTTGATGGAAAGAATGTTTATAGAGGGACTACCTGATCCTATCAAAGAAATGGAGATCCCATCTTCCCCACCTTAAGGGACTGAAGTCCAAAAGGTGCCGTTAAACATTGCCAAATTGATGGATTTCATGTCTTCAGAAGTTAGAACCACCATCATGTCCAAACTATATAAAGACCCTGAGCTAGTCTCAGCTCTTCGAGCCTTCCTCAATGTAGAACTAAAGTTTGGGCTACCACAATTTTCACAGATGGATGGAGTTGGGGAGATGCCAATAGAGGAGGAACACTTAGATCCACAACCCAGCCTAGATGAGAACCTTGTTATAGAAATACCCGTTAACAAGTTGGGACAATACTTTGAGGGTGATGAATCCAATGCGACCATACCAATCACTACTAAGGGATTAACTATGAAGGGAATCCTTTATGGTGGCACTGGGGTTAGCATTGTAACTAAAAATTGCTGGAAAACTATGGGAAGACCTCACCTTGTGACCACAACCATAATAGTGAAGATGGCCAATGGGTCTATTGTTAAACCTATTGGGATGCTAGAAGATCTCAAGATCAAGGTCTTTGGACATAAAATAAAGATTACCTTCATTGTTATGGATTTCTCCAAACACACTATGGCATCGGAGATGATCTTAGGACGTCCTTTCATGAGGGAAGCAAAAATGGTGCATGACTGGTCTAAAAGCCATGTCTACTTGCAGTTCCAAGATTCTGTCATTTGAGTGGATCTTGTGATTGGTCGAGCACTTACTCTAGGAAACAGGTTTATAATTGATCATAGATCTGACACCACAGTTCACTCGGCCCCATTGTAGTATTGTTACACGTGTAAAGTGGACACTGATGTTGGGGAAGACTCTCCTTATATGGACGTACTACCTGGGATGACTGAGTCGGACAATGTGGATTGGGTCCACCTAGTAGCAACCATAGATACTTGGGGAAATAGGGGGACGACTTGGGTAACACCTGAGGGGGATGAAATGCCCGTACCCTTAAATATGCTACAAGCAATGCATATAGCTTCTGACAAAACTCATCTAACATACAAGTGGGTCCCTAAAGCTTCTTTAGCGACCATATCTAGTGCTAAAAAACAGAAGCCTTGTAAGAAACGTCCCACTCGACCCAAAAAATGTAAGGAAACGTGGCGGTGGATTCCTAAACGACTATTGGAAGCCCAAGGCTACTATCAAGGAAATGATCAAATCTGGGAGCCAAAACGTAGATTGTGTTCTTACCTGTCACCTGACCCATGTGAGCCCAATCCCGTAGCTCCAAAATGAATCAACGATCGCGGAAAGGAAAAAATCACAGAATGCTACACACCCGCTCCAGAGCTAGTTTGGGTATCGAAGAAAAAACGATTTATTCCACCTAGCTCAGGAAGGGGGGGATCCCATGAAGCTTCTAGCTCCTCATATAATGCATCCATAGAGGTAAAAGCTTCTCCACAGCCTCCACCTACAATAGTGGACCTCCATAAAGCTACAAAGGAATCCCCACCTCCCAGTGTTCAAGAATCACTTGATTAACTACTTCAAGTTCGATCCTGGGAGAGTACCTTACCACGCTTGCAACTCAATGAGGCACCTAAGGTAATAGAAAACTACTGGCAAAAAGCCTCACCTATTACCAACTGGAACAATTAGTTTCAAAGGGTGACGAACACATTTCAAACGGTATGATCTACCTAAGAAAGGGGGGAGTGTTTGCTGACAGTAATCATTCACTCACTCCCCTCTCAACCTTTCTCCATGACCTCTCAATCTCCCATTCTTAGGAAATGTATATATAAAGCCTTATACTCACAAAAAACAAAAAAAATAAAGAGCAAGAGAAATTAGCAAACGAGTATGCACAATAAAAGTCAAAACATTGACCCATACCTACACATTCACATTTGGTACACTGAAACAGAAACCTATGTCATCAAACACCTTTGATCCTCATCACTCGAGTGATGGAGGATAGGTAAGATTAGTACAATAGGAGTGTTTCTATTTTAGGGTTGAGTGATTAGCAAAGTTCTTTCTTCCCGCTAATGTGCCTCCTAGAGGTATTGTTTGTGTTTCATAGTGTGTACAAGAATGTGTTGCTGTTGTTAGGATTTGGACCTTCATGGAATCTTTCTCTCGTTCACACTTCAAATCAAGCATGTCCATCAACACAAACAGGTGTTTCTTGTCTATTAGCATTGCCCCTTATCTTTTTGCATCCATGTTTGTCTGCTTTAATTGTGATTAGTAGCATAATATCCAGCACATTTGCTTGGTATCAAACATTAAATTCAATGTAATTTTTTGTCATAATCACTTGTTTAGGTTTAAAAATCCAGCACTCCGACTAAGCTAGTTTGACCAAGCTAGGTGCTAGAGATCTTCTCTTAATACCTGGGGAATGCCTTCCTAATAATCAATGGTTACTTAGGTTCTTAATCTGATTTAGGCAGCATTGTGTGAAATGTACTAGGTCTTTCTAGTGGGCTTAGTCCCTATTGACCTTTAGCTTAAGTATCATAAAGGGAGTTTACTAGTGTGATGATCCTGGGGAGGGTAACAGTGTTATATGACCCCCCAAAGTTACAAAATTAAAATGCTGAAAACGAACAAATAAAAAATCAAAGTGCCACAATGTAAAATCTTAAGCTGGAAGAGAAACCTCAGTTTGATTTGGTACTCCACTCACATGTATCGCCTATGGTACTAGAGCCCTAGAGGTTCCCAGTGTGGGCGCTTTTCCTTGAAAGCCAAAAAACCCAAGGCATACAAAATAATCACGCATATCAAAATTGAATCACTGTGAAAATACTTTGGGGGGTCAAAGAAAAGGTAATCAGTCAGGTGATGATTTTATGAGAAATTCCTTTCATTGTAGCTTAACTACAATGTCTTCTAGGTATAGCCTCTAGTCAGTCCTCGGACATGAAATACTTGGCTCTCGCGATTAAACAACTTATTGACGAGAGAAAATTGAGAAGCTTGCCCATGGTATTAAAATAGTCGATCTTTAGTGCCTTTTGATCGTGAAATTAGTGACCCCAAACTGTTTTAGTTTTTAACCTTTACAACTATTTATGAATTTGATTATATTACAATTTAATGTTTATTGCTAAAAAATGGATTAAAATTTTTTTACCAATCAATTTGTCTTCCTACAACTGCATATGATTTTTAATTGATTATAAGGATACACTTACTGTGCCACTTTAAATGCTCTTCCACCTTGACAACAAGATTCAACTCAATAGATTCCGAGGATGGAATCTACATCAGGAAGGGGGGCATGTTAATCGACAAGTCAGAAAACGAGTAAACACTGGGCGAATAGAAGGCTTGGGACTGCCCAACACTGCCTATCGCTTGGTGTTGACCTTGGTGTAACAGACGATGGAGACCCTTTTGGTGAGGTAATTACAATTCATGCAGAGGAACAGTGAGTCAATACTGGCCGAATAGGAGGCTTGGGGATTGCCCAATGCCACCTATCGCTTGGCGTTGACCTTGGGGTTAAAGACATTGCAAGAGGCAATAGAGTCAATACTAGGCGAATAGGAGTCTTGGGGAGTGCCCAATGCTACCTATCGCTTTGTGTTGACCTTGGTGACGAAGACATGACAGGCGGCAGTGCAGTCAACACCAGGCGAATATGAGGCTTGGGGACTACCCAACGCCACCTATCGCTTGGTATTGACCTTGGCAAATAGGCACCGGCACATCCACGGACATTACATTGTTTTGAGTCATGGGTTGGGCTTGTCGGTCCAATAGGAAAAGGGTAAGAGTGATCGCCGATGAGAGGCGCACTCTAACTGGAATATTCAAGGGATTAGTTGGCTAAGCATGGGCGCCCAAATGTGAATGGGGCGAGCTCATATAAAAAGTCAACTAAACCTAAAATTCATTTATTCTCTCATTTGTACAATGGAAGAGTACTCTTGCTCCATCTCCATCGTCTTCTTCTTCATCTCCTTGTGTGTGTGTGTGTATGCGTGAGAGAGAGAGAGAGAGTGTGTGTGCGATCGAGCATTGCGGCGGCACGACGGCGGCGAGGCGGTTGAGCGCGGAATAGCGGCATCTCCCTCTTCTTCACGGCGAGGAATCCTCCATGACAACAAGCGTAGAGCGGTGAGTGACACACCTTCGTCTTCTTTGAGCTTACAAGTTTAGGCTAGTTGCGTGCTTGAAGCCATTTGTGGCTCACACACAGTGTATTAACGAGTTCCTTGCATTGACACATGCGACAGACGCGCACATTTATTTATCATAGATAAGCCTTAAAATAAATTCCACTTTTGGATTTTTCCATTCATCTCACTTATTTGTATACAAATACCTCATATGGACACAATTGGGAGATTTATATACACACTTTCATTAGTTTTTCATAGCAATGTTTTTTTTGCAAGAAATTACGCACTATAATTTTTTTAAAATGAGCTTAAATTACAAGATGCCTATGAGTTTGAACCCTTGAAAAATTCTTAGTTGATGGGTATTGACCTATAGATACATTATACATGTTAGATTTTTTCCCATAACCTCATCATGATAATGAAAGAGGCCTTGAAAGACCAAAATTTTCCTCTTTGTCAGCATTTTCAAGATTTTGGTCTTTTGATTATAACAAAAATCTAGTCCCATAACTAGGTTATGAAGCTCAATTTCTTGCTATAATAAGTTTTTTCCTATCCATACACCTTGAAATCTATGAAAAATCTTATTTTGATGAGAGGTTATATTCAATTTATGAAAATTTTGTTAAAATTGCACTACATTTCTATAACTTCTTCATCTTAAAACTTATCATTATAATCTTAATTTGGTATTAAATTTGGCAAAAGTAAAATTTGGCTATGTTCTTCACTTCATAGCTGACCTAATATATGAACTTAACCTATGAATTTTTTTTCTAGATTCACCAAATAATTATGACAAGTTGCTAGAAAAACAAGACACTTTAGTGTCTCAGGACATTTGAGGGTCCAACTACAGAACTAGTGTTAAGAAAATATTCGATTACCTCATTGAGGAAATGAGTTTTCTGATCACTGACAATTTCTATTGGCAATCCATATCTCGTGAATACATGCTTATATAGCAATGCAGCAGTGGTTCTGGCATCATTCTTTTGAGTTGCTTTAGCCTCTGCCCACTTGGTCAAATAGTTCGTAGCTACAATGATATATTGAGCTTGGGTTTTATAAGCAAATGGTTGTATTGGACCAACAAAATATATACCCCATTTTGCGAAAGCTCTAGCCCCCATCATTGGTCTTAAGGGCATGCTATCTACACGTGTTGGCATTTTTGCTCTTTGACAAGCATCACACCTTCGAACATATTCTTTAGCATCTGCAGAAAGTGTTGGCCACCATATGCCTGCCATCAAGGTTGCTCTTGCGGTGGTCTCACTAGAAAAGTGCTCTCTAGCTAATCTAGCATGTGCTTGTTCTATAATTGGAATATATTCGTCTTCATTTTCACAAAGATGCAAATGTTGATGTTTACCTCTCCCATAAAATTGGTTCCCAATAAGAGCATAGTCTCTTGCTTCAGTTTCAATTGCTCTTTGTCAACGTTTACTCATATCCTAAGGAAATGTTTGGCTTGATAAGTAAGTAACTAAATAGTTACTCCACTTAGGAACAGGTGACATTTGAAACAATGTTACATGAGGTATAAGTGTTTGTTTTTGACATTGAGAACAATATTTTACAAAAGATCGAACATCAAGGTCCGCATTGCTATTGAAAGAACACAAGACATTGGAATGAAGGATACACTCGTAATAGTCCGATGGTCCCTCAAGAGTAGTTGGTATACTACATGCAATGCCTTCACAAAGCAGTCTACACATGGCACTCAAGCAAGAAAAGGATATCATTCAAGTTCAAGAGCTACCTATGCATTATGATGGACATGTGGCATTTGAGTTACCATCTTTTGATCTATTTGTGCACGAACTTATGACAATTACAACATGTGAATTTACCATGGAGAATAAGTTTGCACAAATAGAGTTTTGGAATATGCTCAACAAGATGGTTCAGAAGCAAGGTTATGACTGTGTATCAATGGGTGTGTGAACACATTAAAGGAAGAGTATGGATCTTTTGTTTGAAACTATTTTAATGTGTGTGAACACATTAAAGGAAGAGTATGGATTTTTTGTTTGAGACTATTTGAGATGCAACATGGTTACTTTGCTACACTATACTCTATAGAGTAACTATTGAGATCTTGATCTAATCTTTTTCACTGCTTATGCTTGCTCGGTTTCTTGTTTTCTCGGAAGTACTCACTCGAGGATTGGGATCCCTCCAAATTTCACGGTTGTTTCCTTGATTTCACTTCCAGTTTCTTTCACCTTTTCTTGAAATAGTTTCTTTGCTTTCTCCTTGATTTCAACCAGTTGTTTTTGTTTTCTCATCTCATATCTTTTGCTTCTTCTTATTTTGATTCTTTGAGAGGGAACTTTCGTATTTTCTGAATCATCAGAGGAGTTGTGTTTCTTTTTCTTGGCATGGGCTCTAGTGACTACCTTGATTGAAACAATCGGTTCACTCTCTGATCACTTACTAGGTATCACATGGACTATGTTTACTACCGTTTTACCCTTGTTCAAAGGATTTTTAGGACAATCTTTCGGAAAGTGTCCTCCCTTTTTGCAACATTGTACGCAATAGGCTTCAACTGGCTTGCGATGTTTGTCAGGCTGTGGACATTCATTTTTCTAGTGATCATCAGCACCACAGTTTTGATAGTTTCTTGTTCTTGGCTTAACCATGGGTCTTACCATGGAAGGTCTGACACGTTGATTAGCTATATAATACATTGGTGCGAGCTCTGGTGGAGGATAAGTCACGGTTTTCTTCCATTGGTGGTGGATGTGAACTATACCAATCTCCTTCTACCATTACTGTGGACGGACTAGGCTCTGCATAGGGTATAACAGACACTAATGCTTGTTCATTTATGATTCCTTCAGAGTGCATGTACGTTACAGGCACTGCATTATGTCCTGGATACGAAGTTTATTGACCCAACACAGGTTGAGGTCTTTCCATACCCATTGATGGTCTTTGAGCTTGGGTCATATTAGGCTGACATCTGTACATGGGTTGTCCTTGTGGCCTCATGGGCACGTACTGAACATTCCCATCATACTTTGGTCTAAAGTATCACTCCTGGGTCTCATGGTTGGTCCATTTACCCTCAATTTCACACCATTTTTGTGGCCTAATTGGTTGTTCTTGTTGAGGTATCCCTTGTCCTGGTCCCCTCATAGGTGCTTTTTGCATGTTGTTCATCCTTTTGAGCATGTCTTCTATGGTTGAAAGTGGTGCTGCAACAGCCGTTCCCACTTGTGCTGGTTTAGTGGACGTTGTTTTCTCGCTTTGGTTATCCTTAGGGACATCTTCTTCGTTAAAAATATCACAATTGTCTCCTAAGTCAATAGCATCTGACACACACTCTTCTAGGGTTGTATGCTTTTTACTATAGAGTATAACATGAAGTTCTTGTTTAGCAGTCCTTCTAGAAACAATGATACGAGTCGTTCTTCTTCAGGTATTTCTAGCCCTGGGCATTTGGTAATGTATTATTTCATTTGAGTTGCACAATTCCCTAACAGACTCACCATGTTTCAGTTTAAAGCTGTAGATTTGAGCTATCGTATTATGTTTGATCCCCATTTTGGAACAAGCAGCTACAAATCCTTGAGGTAATGTGTTCAAGTCCATGATTGACCTTGGTGGAATGTTTTGGAACCATGTCAATGCTTTTCCTTCTAATGTCATTCCAAAACCCCTCGAATTGAGTATGGAAATCGAATATACGTTTTTCTCTTAGCACATGCTTAAAGCTTGCTAAGTGGTCGTATTGGATCCCCTGATCCACTGTATTTTTTGACCCATTTTTGAAAATCAGCTGGTCTGACGCGTCTGTTTGGTTCAACTCCCGGTCTCCTGGCAGTTGGTCCTGTTCCAAGTCCTTCAAAACAGTCTGTTGGAAATAGTGACTCATGTAGCCCTAGACTGTCTCTCGTTGGGATGTAAAGGATGCACAAGCTCATGCATTAATCGTGTTGTCTGTGAAGCACACCATTTGTTCCTCACATCCGTTCAGTAAAATCTACAAAACAGGCTTGGGATATTCTGGCAGGTCTTTATGCAAGTCGCAATGAGGCTAAAATTCCTTTGTTGCGTAAAGAGTTGGAGTCGAAGATTATGCATGAGGAAGATAATATGGACACTTTCCTTGCTAGTGTCAAGGATATCAATGAGCAACTTATTTCTGCAGGTGAAGTCATTTCAGATAGCTCCCTTGTGCAGACTATTCTTGATGCCTTATTAGATTCTTTCCAGACTTTTGACCCAATGAAATCCAAAAGTTGTCAAGTCTAATGCATTATGCACATTGTTGCTGCAAGAGTCACTTTCCAAAAAAAACAGTACTAGACAGCGTGCACTTGAATAGGCTTTTATTGCTTCTCAAAGAAAGGGTGGTAACAACAATGCAGCCACTTCTTATGGTTTTGCTGCAAGTGGCAAAACTTCTGTTCCCAATGCTTCTGCTGGAAGCACTTCGACTGGCAATTTTAGTGATAAGGGCAAAAAGAAGATGTGTTGCCATTATTGTAAATCTAATGATAACTTGATCAAGCAGTGTCCTAAGTTGAAGGCAAAAGAGGCTAAGAAGAAAGACGGTGGTTCCACTACAAATGCAGCCATTGTTGACTCTTCTGTGAAAGGAGACTGTGTTGCTGATGTTGATGCAGAATGGGATTTTAGTGCAGAGTGCACTTACAATCCTGTTGTCCATGATGCATGATTGTCAGTTGCTGCAGATTCACATGTGTGGTATTTCAACAGTGGTGCTACAAAGCACATTACCTCACATTGTGAATTGTTCACCTCTCTCGAGTCTGTCCCTCATGGGAATTCAGTCACTTGTGCCAACAATGCCTATTATCCAGTTCAAGGAGTTTGAAAGATTGTGCTTACTGCTACAAATGGCAGTTCCTTTACACTTGTTGATGCACTTTATGTACATGGGATCAAGAAGAATCTCTTGTTTGTATCCGCACTTGCTAGACTTGGACTTGTAGTCAAGTTTGTGGATGACAGATGTACAGTTCATGATCTCAGTTTTGGTGATGAAATTGTTGCATCTGGCCTTTTGTGCCGTGGGCTATATAAGCTCACTTTGTTTGACAAGTGTCGAAAAATTTTTGCAAATGTTGTTGCACATTCGAGGGCTATTTTAGATGAAAAACTTTGGCATGCATGTTTTGGTCATCTGAATTTTGCCAGTTTGTTGCGTTTGCAAAAATCTGATATGGTTGCTTCTTTTCCGCCTCTAGAAGCACCTGTCAAACATGTTTGTGAAGGCTGTATTTTGGGTAAGATGCAGCATTCTAAGTTTCCAAAGGATGGTTTAGTTCGGGCCACATGCAGGTTGTAGCTTGTAGCTTGTGCATAGTGATGTTTGTGGGCCCATGCAAACTCCGTCCTTGGGCAATTACCTTTACTTCGTGACTTTTGATGATTACTCTAGGCATGCATGGGTATTTTCGCTTAAAGCGAAGTCCGAAGTTTTTATGTGCTTCAAACAAATTCTGGCTATGGCTGAAAATGGCTATGGCTGAAAATGGCTTGAAATGTACTATGGGCACTGTCCGTTCCGATCGAGGGGGGGAGTATATGTCTCATGAATTCAATGCATTTCTAGCTAGTCATGGGATAAAACACCAATGTACAGTGTCTTATACACCTCATCAAAATGGTGTTGCTGAGCGGAAAAACGGATCCTTATGGAAATGGCACGATGTATGGTCAAAAGTCAAGCTTTGCCGCATTCTTTTTGGCTTGAGGCCATCATCTGTGACACTTATGTACTAAACATGTGTCCTACGAAATCTTTGCAATTTATTACTCCATATGAAGGGTGGCATGATAGAAATCCTTCTATTGAGCACATGCGTGTTTTTGGTTGTTTGGCATATGCTTTGGTGCCACAAACACAACGCAGAAAACTGGATGATAAGGCTCTCAAATGTATTTTTGTTGGTTACAGTGCTAAAAGAAAAGGTTACAGGTTGTATCATCCGCAAACAAAGTGTATTTTGGTTTCACGGAATGTAGTGTTTGTGGAAGAATCTGTTCAGCCCTTGCTGCCATGTACTAGAGACATTAAAGTAAGCTCACAGAACATTTATGACACTTTGTTGCCTCTTTTCAGTGGTGGAAATATGAATGTAAGTTCCAATGAGGCAAATGTATAGCCTATGGGGGTTTCTGAAAATGTTACAGATCAGCCTATTACTGATGCAGATGTATATGATGTACTTGATGAGGAAAGGGCTAAAAATGAACAGGCTAGAGGTATGCCAAAATGGTTGGTGCACACTTTGCGTGACAGTAAATTGGATACACCTTTGTCTAGTCGTACTCGTTCAGGCTCTCTCCATGCATTTTATGCATCAGATTGTTATGATTTGGCTGTGTCTATCTTACATGATGTTGAGGAGCCTTTGTCTTTTGATGAAGCACATAATTCAAAAAATTGGATGGCTGCCATGCAATCAGAATATGATGCACTTATAAAAAATGACACGTGGAATTTATGTGATTTGCCTCCTGGAAAAAAGGCCATTAGTACGAAGTGGGTTTACAAGTTGAAACGTAAGCCGAATGGTGAGATCCATTGCCATAAGGCTCGACTTGTTGCAAAGGGTTATGCACAACAAAAAGGCATAGATTATGAAGAGACTTTTCCTCCCACTTGTCGTATGACTATTGTGCGTTTTCTATGTGCATTGGCAGCTCATTTTGGTTGGGATGTACATCAATCAGACATTGTTACTGCTTTCTTGAATGGTGACATATTTGAGGAAGTTTATGTAACGCAGCCTCGCGGTTTTGTCATAAAAGGACAAGAGGACAAAGTGTGCAGATGTAAGAAGCCTTTGTATGGGTTGAAGCAATCTCCTCGTTCTTGGTATGAGAAAGCTGACACTCTTTTGGTCAAACAAGTCTTTCGTAACAGTCCAACAGAACGCACGTTGTATGTAAATCATGAGGGTGATGTACTTCTCATTGTGGTTCTTTATATCGATGATTTGCTGATCATTGGACCAAATGAGAGACATATTGCTGAATTTAAGGCTGATTTGAATGCTACTTTCAAGATGAAAGATTTGGGACTGTTGCATCATTACTTGGGTATACAGTTTAAGCAGTGTGATGGTGGTATTGCCTTGTGTCAGAAAAGTTGCATATAGACATTACTATGTAAGTTTGAACTTGAGGATTGCAAACCTACTGCCACTCCCATGGAAACAGGTTTGAAGTTGAGTCTACATGATGTTGGCGATCCTGCTGATGTCACTCTTTATCAAACTATTGTTGGCTGCCTTATTTATGTATGCAGCACGAGGCTGGATATTCAGTTTGCAGTCTCACAGGTCAGCAAATTTATGCATAGCCCAAGGTCTAAGCATTGGCAGGCTGTCAAGAGGATTTTCCGCTACCATAGTGGCACTTTACATCTTGGCTTGTTTTATCCCAAGGGGGGATCATTGCCGCCAGACTTACATGCTTTTTCAGACTCAGATTGGGCTGGTTGTTTTGACACGCGAGTGTCCACAAGTGGTTTTCGTTTCATGCTTGGTAGTTCATGTATATTATGGTTGAGCAAGAAGCAACCTACTGTGGCCACTTCGAGTTGTGAGGCTGAGTATAGGGCAATCTTTACAGCTACGGTTGAGTGTGTATGGCTCAGACGCCTTATGGCTAATTTGGGTGTTGGACAGGACACTGCCAACACTATCTACACTGACAGGCAGAGCACATTGGTAGTTGCGAGGAACCTAGTTTTTCATGCTCGCACAAAGCACGTTGAGGTGCATTACCACTATGTTAGGGAGAGGCTCTCAGCAGGAGAGATTAGCCTGGCTTATATGCCAACACAGGACAACCTTGCAGATCTTTTCACAAAGGCATTGTCTCATGAGAAGCTTGAAGCTTTCCGCAAAGCTTTGGGCTTACTCCCCTTTGTGGACTGATCATGCCCTCAGGGCATGGCACTTCCCTTTACTCATGTGCCAGCTCTCATTCACCGCATCACTCCAGGGGGGATTTGTTACCATATACATGTGGTAGTGATGTGTGTGAACAAACTAGGACTGTCGGGGCATTTTTTCCCTCTTTAGGAGGTTTTTTCTCCCGAGCATTGTATATACTCCCATCACTCTAGGGCTATCTATCTTTCCATTGCACACTACGTAACACACTCTCTATTGTGTACCTTGAGCTTCCTTCATCTTCTCCAAGCTATGTGTGTTTCTCTGCAACCCTAATTCCAACACGTATGAACCTTGGTCAATTTAGAGCAGAAAGTTAATAATCGTGATTATTAACTTCAGGCTTGAAATGAACACTTTTTTACAATTTTTTCAAAGACAGTCTTTACATGAGCTATTTTAGGCCTATGAATCAAGTCAAAACTTAATTTGGCGTAAAATGTCACGAAAAAGTAAATAATTTGAGTTTTGGCCAACTCTCGAAATTTTATCTCGAAATGTCCTTGAGCTTACACCAACTGGTTTAGACAACTTCTAAGCTTACTCTCTAGTCAGATTGAATGGTTTTGAGTCTTTTTGGGCTATTTCTAGCCGTAAACCTGAAATTTTGCAACTTCCAATAACAACTCACACTTGATTCTTTGAGAGATAGTAATGTTCTAAATTCCACCTCGGATCCTACTTGCCCTACTTCTAGATTCTCATGCAATGGGGTTGTGGAAAGTGTCCACAAACACTCATTTTCTTGTCTTTTATGGTTTTATGAGCCTTGATCTTAAGACTTGTCTTGTCTGTTAATCATTCTCAAAATCTTAATCTAATCCTACAATCCTAAAGGCACTCATCAAGTACGATTACTTCCAAGATACCTCTACACAGCAAAAGATGACAATCTTAAGCTATGCGGTTTCTAAAAGAAAGTTTTGAACTCTAGGCGATCCTAGAGGAAGTTAATGGATAACTTCACAAGACGCTCGTGTTTTTTCCTAGTTTAGGTTTCTTTGATCCCTTGCAGTGGCGCCAAATGTGGGACGCATGTCTAACCTCACCATCCTATCTTATTGCAGTATTAGCGAGAACCATGATCAAATTGTCAATCCATGGGACAAATCTGACTCGACTAGTGTATAGAGGCTACAAGAAGTTGTAAATCTCTCAGAAAACAAATAACAACTCGCATCTAACTCAAGGTACACTAAAGTGACTGAAATCACCAAAAGCCAATCACTCATCGTCAAACAAATCACATCCGTTTCAGCATAGAATGACATCCAAACGTAATGAAACTTCTAGTTTATTAGACCTAAGCACACATGATTATGGACTCAAACCCCACTTTAGGTCAAGTTTCAAAATCGCAATTATTAACAGCAGTGGATTTTTGACCTAGTTGTTTTCGACCCAGAATGCATCTAAATGCTTAGCAATGATGCTCCAATACCCCGCGTATGCTTAGTTTTTTATTTGAAAGTATAAATTCCTAGTTATGATGAATTTAAGCCGCGGGTCGGCGATGCCAAAAGCTACGAATTATTGTGAATTGCTTACGTCAATGTGTAGAGCTCTTACCTGCGATTGCAATGCAACAAACGCGACTGCATTGTGACAACCGGGGAGGGAGTAGGAAGCGTGAGAAGAAGAGGAATGAGCACCATTAGCTCACGCTGTGTATTTCATTATCCAAAACTTTAAAAATAACTTACAAAAATTGACTTTTATACCTTAGCCAAGGTATTTGGTGGTCAAAACTAATAATCTGGGAGTTCTACCAAAGATAGGTAATGACAGGCTGATACAATGTGAAACCTTGTAGCCCCGGCTCATTAATTACAGAGTTAGCCGAGAAAAGAGGAGTTACAATATTTTCGATTTATCAAAATAATAATTGTTTTACAAAGAGAACTCCAAAAAATGGTATCCATGTTAGCTTGCTGCTAACAGAATTCTTTTTCAACGAGAATTATTCCCGGGGGGTCGACCTTAAAAGATGAAAGTGTAGCACGTGAGTTCACCCGGAGGGGTTTTTAATATACCAAATAGTTACAAAATTACATGGACAAGAGGGGTTTAAAATTGAAAAACTAAAAACAAGTTATAGGCTTATGAAGGAAGAGGGGTCTTGTAATTCATGAGAAAGTGTGTGTGTGTGTGTGGAGGGGTTTTAAAAAGACCTCTTGAGTGCACGTGCTATAA
Source organism: Adiantum capillus-veneris (assembly GCF_014529385.1). Classification (NCBI taxonomy): domain Eukaryota; kingdom Viridiplantae; phylum Streptophyta; class Polypodiopsida; order Polypodiales; family Pteridaceae; genus Adiantum; species Adiantum capillus-veneris. The sequence continues at coordinate 108,388,919 of NC_140958.1, forward strand.
GTATTTTTAAAAGGTGGACCCACCGGGGAATTATTCTTGTAGAAAGCTTCTTTCAAGTCTCATTGTTTTAAACATATTTTTTAAATTTTTTAATATTTTTGTACAAGATGTATTTTTTTTGTGTCGTATTGAAGAATAAGATACAAATTTTTAATAATATGGTGTCATTTGTTACGTGACTCAACCATCATTAGACATCAAAGTTGTACTTTTTGAGTCAAAAGAAGACTTAACATTTTAAATCACTCTCAAAGTAGTATCCAGATAATAATAAAAGCATTCCTCTAGAATATTAAAACATCATAGAGCCCAGATGTTTTCATCCATCCAAGATGTGTCAAACATCAATTGTAGAGTTTCTCTATAAACCGTTTTGAAATAGGAATTTGCTAATGCTAATCCCCCCAAGGGCCCTACTTTATGTAAAGTGTTATATGCAACCGCTTTTCAATCACTAGGTAGTCAAAGAAGACCAATCCTATGCTAAGTAAACCTATCAAACAAAATATATGGAAACTTTTTAGAGTGAAAGCCTTAGGATAGACCAAAATATCAATGGTTCAATGACTTTCAATGATTTCAAAATTTGTTTAAATTTAATTCAGGAGAGGGTACCATTCCAAAGCAATCAGATGCATAGATAAAAACCATACTCATTGATTATGATATCAAAGCTCAGAGACTAAAAATAGTTTACACTCTTAGCAAGTCAAATAGCCAACTGATGTGCAAGATCAAAAGTTCATGCCACACAACAAGTTCATGCCACACAGTCATTTAGATTTTTACAAAAGTCTTTTAGATAAGGTCCCTTTGACCATAAACCATTCACTTTTTGAACTAGCATGTTATTACCACAAGACTTCAAACCTTTTAAAGTCAATTAACCATATGTTTTAAGAAATATCATGGTAGGTAGTGCAAAAAGGCTACATAGCTATAAACCTCCAATTTGATGGAGAATCATTACTCCATGTAAAGAAAATGCATATCACGTTATGCAAAAGATCCAAAATAACTGCATGAAGCAAGGAAAAATAGCAACTAGGTTGCACCTAAAAATGTAATCAATCCCCATAGTTGTCATACACATGGATATCTTCCTAGAAAAAATGGTATAAAAAGGTCACGAACAAAACGTTAAATTGAATTCATATTCGAGATTGTAGACATCTATTCTCATAAATTTGTGATAAACCTAAGAATAATCCATTGTCTTGAAAGTACAAAAAAAGTTAGGGCTCAATGAACATGGTATGATACCCTTGCAAAAATTATGTGCATCTTCCATTCTATAAAAAATCAAAAGCCTTTTTTTAAACAAAACTGACAATGGTGAGGGAGTATATTAGCTTACCCAAGAATTATAAATTCTAGTCATGTTCAAGCTGAGCCATGACCTCTACCAAGACCCATAGATACATCGATTGACATGGGAGACACCCCACGGCACTTGGAGAAGGACCTCTACTTGAGCAAGGACCCAAACCCTAGTGGATTGGTAGCTACCAATGTCAGCCTCGTAGCTATTATGATGCTCTTGATAAAGGTAGTCACTACTCAGTGCTAGCTGCCAAGCTAGTCCTAGGAAAGGTAGCCACCACTCTAAGAGTGGTAGCTACTAGTAGAATACTTGTATAAGGGTAGCTATCAGTCTACCATGGTAGTATCGATAGCTACCACTAGTACTCTGGAAGTTATCAATCTTATAATACTAGTCTTGATAGAGTTGTCAATCTGATACAGGTAGCCACTATTCTGCCATGGCAGTCCTGGTGGATTGGTAGCTACCATTGTCAACCCGGTAGCTACTACTAGGTATTTTGGTAGCCACTAGCCTTATAGTACTAGTCCTAATAAAGGTAACAACTAGTCCTATAGTGCTTGCCTCTATTAGAATTAAGTTCTTGGTATTTTTCTCTTTTCGCCGGCCACAAAAGTGTTAGTTACCATCTTGATACTAAGTCCCACAAAACTGATCTCAGCTTTACATGTTCACAATAAGTTTAGATTTTGCAAATAAGTGTATAAATCATCATTATTTAATGCAAGTAGAACTATTTATTGCCTTCAAATAGAGTCCCCTAGAGGAACAAATTCACCAAAGGACATTAAAAATTGAAGCCTTATTTTGTACCCAAGCTTTGAGATTAGGTATAGTCACTATTACATTAGGCATGTTCAATTCTTATTCTTGAGGGATGCCTTAAACCATATAAGGCGAGTTTCTTATGGTGTGCATGGAAAAGAGTGCAGTTGTCTATGTGACATTTTTGGTGCATATGTGAAATGCAATGCTCATACAAAAAAGTTCTCTAGCCTTACTAGGCTTTAGGAATCATTTCTATGCTGAAAGGCTACCATTTTAGGTTTCTTTGCACCACTAAATTTTTTGATGGCTCCTCATGTGGTGATTGTAAATCTATGCCTAATGGATGTGGGTTACATTGTAAACCTATGCCGAATGGATGCAGGTTACATTGTGTTAGTGGCTACTCCTTAACAAATAGAACATCTCTCATGTGTAGACAATTCTCATGCTTCTATAGTGCTTGCATGCAAGGCAAGTAGAGGGGGCGTTCTAAAAGCACATGCTTCTACATGGGATTATGTTACCCTCGAACCTACAAATGATTTCAAAGATGATAATGAGATTGAAGAGTTTGCATATGAAGGACACCATGATGCATTGTGTGATGCACTTTGTGTTGATGATAGTTTTTTTGTTTTTCCTCGTGAAAATATGGAGCTTGTTGATTCTATGTCTTGAAATGCAGAACGAAAAAGATTCAAGCTAAAACTTGTTGAAAGATGCATCGGGGAATGTTTTCAATACTGGCTCATTTGTTGTCAAGGGAGTTTGGTATGAACAAGCATCCCTACGAGTTCAAGCTATTGAATTCTAAGACTGAAGCTACCTTGCAATCCCACCTTGTACAAGCTATTAAGTTCCCAATGCGGAAAGGGGGATGTCAACACACATTCTTACTTTCCTCATGAGTGTATGAGGATATTTACAATATCACTCCTTTTGATGTATAGCATTCCTAGTTTTGATCTAAGTTGGGTTTGATTTCCCTTCAGCATCTTTCTTGTCCTTGAATGTAAACCTTTTTAAAACATATTTGGTCAAAGGTTTTGTCTATGTTGCTTGTATACAAAACGTAAGATGTTTTTGAAAAGTTTGGAGATAAGTAGTTGCAAGTAGGACAAGGGTAGCTACTATGTGGATTGGTAGCTACCAATAAATACTAGTGGCTACCACTATCAGACATTGGTAGCTACTACTATTGCTTCTAGTTAATAATACTAATTTTTGCAAACTCATAACATATCGTTTAGACCAAATGGTATGACAAGAAATTCATAATGTCCCATATGTATTATGAAAGCAGTTTTGTAGACATCTTGGTCAAACATCTTGACTTGATGATATCTCAATCTGAGGTCAATTTTGTTGAATATGTTTGCCCCTTTCTATTAGATTAAACGCATTGATAGAGACTGAACATTAGAACTACTTTGAAATATATTAAAACTGATAAAATAAAGATTACAGATACAAACGGGATGTTCCTATATATAGAGATCTCAAAATGAGGATTAAATCCTATATCTAGGGAGTGATTGTAGTGATATAAAAAAAGGTCCAATAAGAAAGAGAGAGGCTAGAAGACTATGGCTAATCTTAGAGTGATTTAGGGAGAGAATTGAGGGTGCTAAAGGTAAAAAGACTCCAAAGAGTTAAAAACCCTTTAGCCTTATTGAAAGCTTATAATGAAGATTAAACAAGGACTAAGGTACTCCTAGGCTAGTTCATTAGGCTTGATCTCCAACAAACCCTCCTTCAAGTTGATGACCTAGCACAACAAAAAAAGCCTTGTGATACACCTACTCAAGGTTCACTCTAAGGATACAACACACTTAGAATTGTGTGGTTCTCTTAGGTGGATACAACAAGAGAGTTTGTCCATCTTAGGGAGATACTAGGTAGACTAAAAGAAGGTGTTTTGAGATATAAAAAGACTTTTTCCTAGCTTGTATAGACCTTTAGAAGGCCCATTATTATTCTCCATGCACAAGATTTGCCTCATCCGAGGCAGTCTTTTCTTCATCTACATTTTTTGAATCTGACTCTTCGATGTACAATGCTTTTATCCGTTGTTTAAGGAAACGTGATTCCTCTGTGTGATTGTCTTTGCCACAAAATGTGCATACATTGCCTTTCTTGGAGTCTTTGAATGATGTGTTCCTTTGAGGTTCCCTTGAGGTTCCCTTGAGATGCTTCCTTTATAGAATGGTTGTTGAAATTTGTTTCCCTCCTTACTTTGAGTAAGGTATGCTCCTTGTATTTCAAAATGTTCATGTTTCTTATTGATTCTTCTTTCTTCTTCTAAGAGAGATGCCTCCACCTCAGCTAAGATGGGTGTAGGGAGACTTGTTAGGGTGGTAACAAGGCTAGAATACTCAAGAAGAGTTGAAATACTTTTGATGAGAACATCTATTTTGATATCTTATTCCACATCTTGGTTGATTCTTGTTAATTGTGACTGTAAACTCTTGAATTTTCTTAAGTGTGCTAACATAGTAGCGTCAGAAGATTTCATAAGTGAGAAAAATTCTATGAAGAGCATGATTTTAGATGTCTTGCAAGTAGTACCAAATACTTTCTCAAGTAAACCCCAAGCTTCTCGTGCAGCAGTGCAAGAACCAATCTGATGTGTAAAAACATCTTGTAACCCTTCCCTTATAATACCTAGAGCTTTTAGTTTTCTTTGCTCAAATGTTGGGGAAGTTTCTCTAGGAGAAGTCCCTGAAGATTCTCTTCCTACAATATCCCATAATCGCTTTTTCATAAGTCTGAATTTTATTCGTGTCTTCCATGTAAAGAAGTTTGTGCCGTTGAATTTGTCACTGGCTTCCATATTTAGGAGTGGTCTTGGTAGAGTACTACTCTACCAGTGTCTAAAACTCCGTACAAAGAGAATGATTTATCTAATTGGAAAATGCTTCTTGAACATAAATTTGTTTGGGTTGTTGTGGTTCAACATACCAAGTTTTGCAGTATGGGCAGATTTTCTTTCTAGCCGTCCTGTAAATTCTAGGATCACGTATGTGTGTAGCTTTGAAAGTTACTTCTTCTTTGTCACGGTTTAGTGGTGTTTTAGTTTTAATCGAGCTTTTACTCATTGCCATAGAAGGTCTTACCTCTTGAATTTATTCAAGGGTAGTGTCTATTCTCTTTTACAAGGGTAGATACAGCCCCCTTTTTTTGTGGAGTTGAGTGACTCTTCCAAAAAAAAAAGTGTTTTGTAATGAATAATATGAGGCTTTGAATTGATATGAGACAAATCTTTTTGAAGCAAGGTAGTAGGAATTAATGCAATCCTTAAGTTGATTGGCTATGGGACCATACCCTTTGAAGCAATGCAATGTCACTATGGGACTGGCCTTTTAGAATTTTTACAAGCTTTTTAAATGAAACTACGAAAACGACTGCAAGGCGTGATTGCAAGGATTGACGAGAGCCACTCCTTGCAAGCGAGAGCTACGAGTAGGTGATTGCCGAGTGGAAGGTGTGATGTGGAACTCCATGCCACAGATTGTTGATCCGTACAGTTAGGCTCTTCCCGTTTACTGCGCAACATGAGTTACCATGAGAGCATTGTGCTACCATTGGCGGGCTTAGGCAACTCTGTTGAAGCATTTTTCATGCAACATGTGTGTGGGAGACCACCACGAGCTCGATTGAGCATCGCTACGGTGAGTTATGGCGAGGAAGGCTCTTATGCACAGAGATGCCAACGAGAGCCATCACTGCCGTTCAATCCTTCTGAGTGTTTTGAAGCATCACTTGAAAAAAGGAAGGTCGTTTGTTGCTCGCGAGGATGCCGATTGTCAATCACAAGCAATTTCCTTCGCTAATTGTGATGGTATAGAAATTTGCCATTGACGACAGTACATAGTTGTTTCAAGCAATTGAAGACTTGAAAGCTTACCGCCTTCACTTGAGGCTTGAAGTTGAACTCGCTTAAGGTATGAGTGGTCACCACATTATAACGCCTTGTGGTTCTCTGATTTGAAGAATTTGCAAAACAGTCTTTCATTTCTTCTCTTTGAGGCTTGAAAGGTTATCATTGATGAAAGCTCAAAAACACTCTATCAATTGATTAACCAAGCTCTGATACCATATTAGATTAATAGCATTGATAGAGACTGAACAAGAGAACTACTTTGAAATATATTAAAATTGATAAAAGAATGCTTACAGATACAAACGGGATGCTCCTATATATAGGGAGCTCAAAAGGAGGATTAAATCCTATATCTAGGTAGTGATTGTAGTGAGATAAAAAAGGGTCCAATAAGAAAGAGAGAGGCTGGAAGACTATGACTAATCTTAGAGTGATTTAGGGAGAGAATTGAGGGTGCAAAGAGTAAAAAACACTTTAACCTTATTGAAAGCTTATAATGAAGATTAAACAAGGACTAAGGTACTCCTAGGCTAGGTCATTAGGCTTGATCTCCAACACTTTCAGTTTGCCTAACAGATCATCCACTCTAGGAATAGGAAACCTATTCTGGACGATGATCTTGTTTAAAGCCCTATAGTTGATACACATACAAAAGGATCCATTTTTCTTCTTAACAAGAAGTACTGGAGCTTCATATGGTGAACTACCAGGTCTTATAAGTCCTTGATCAAGAAAGTTAGTGATTTGAGTTTGTATCTCCCTATTTGTAGTCAGATTGTCACGGTAAGGAGCTCTACAAGGAGGTTCACTACCCAATATAATATCTATTTTGTGGTCTTTTGGGCATGAATGTGGATTTCTAGGTGGCAGTTCATGCATGAAACATTCTTAAATTGTGAGAGGAAGTCATCATGTGAGGAGTCATGTGAAGTTTCAATTTCACCAAAGATTTGATTTACCAGCACCAGATATATTTTTCCTTGTTTTCTAATTGCTCTTTTGGCTTGAGTGTGAGAGAGAAGTGGAAATTTTGGATTGTTATTCTTGCTTGGATGGAGAAATTTTGATTAATCCGAGTGAGGGAGATGGTATGTGTTTTATAATTAATCAATGGATTGAATTCATGACGGAATGGAATTCCCAAAATCATGTCAAGACCATGCAATGGTGCTACGAGAAATGTACATGCTTGTGTAGATTCACCAATGCAAACTTCAACAGTGACTTGGGACTTGAAATTAAAACAATGATTATTAACAACAGTTTTGACTTTGTGAGGTGAAGAAATTTCAGAGAGAGAGAGAGAGTTGTTGTGTCAATCGTGAAAAATAAAATCATGGCTACTGCCATCATCTAGAATAATGGTGACACTTTCATCCTTGACTATACCTTGCACTTTAAACAAGGTATGAGGAGATATAGGAGTACCTAAAGGTGGGTTCTCTGTGTGATCATACTTAGGATCATATCCCTCACCGTAATTGGCTTCCACTTCATTGTCGTTGGGATTAGCATCTTTGATGATGAGAACTTTTATGAACCTGAAATGGTAATGGCCTCTAGTTGAATAGGCTGTGTGCGAGAATTGAAAATTGTCACTTCCGAGCTCCCTTCCCCTGTAGATGCCAATCGGCAATGGAATTTTCCTTTTGATGACTGGCAATTAATTGTGTTTCAAGCTCTTGGTGGGTAGAAGCATGTTAACGTGTCACTGAATATGTTGTCCCAGACAGTGCTAGTTACTTGTGCTTGTTAGCATATACTGAAAATGGATGGGTAAGTCCTTTGGATTTCAAATGTTCCATTAAAATTTTTTTTCCCTCCTCATGTGCTTCTATTTTTAGTTATTGAAGACCACGTGGGGAGCCTCTCTCTCTCTCTCTCTCTCTCTCTCTCTCTCTCTCTCTCTCTCTCATCCAAGAGATCTAGCCCTCCTCCCCCATTACATTGTACTTTCAAAGCACCTCTCTTTCTTCCCCCCCCCGCTCTCTCTCTCTCTCTCTCTCTCTCTCTCTCTCTCTCTCTCTCTCTCTCTCTCTCTCTCTCTCTCTCTCTCTCTCTCTCTCTCTCTCTCTCTCTCTCTCTCTCTCTCTCTCTCTCTCTCTCTCTCTCTCTCATGACCTATCGGACGATCGCACCATTTAAATCGAACTATCGGACTATCGCACTTGGATTGACCTCTTTCTCTCTCTTTCTCTCTCTCTCTCTCTCTCTCTCTCTCTCTCTCTCTCTCTCTCCCCAAACTAAAACGCAAGTACGTTTGCCAGCTAAACAAGCACATGAACACAATCAAGAGCTGAAATCTAAAACTACATTAAGCATGACTTATAAAAACAAACCCGTCCTCTGCACTCACAGAAACACACACAGCTAATGACCTTTGTGATGCTTCTCTAGCTGCAAGGTGTTTCACAGCTTCAATCCCTGTTCACTCTTCCCCCTTGGGAGCACACACACATACACACCTTCAAGGAGGCAATAGTCTGTCTTCAAAACAGCACTACATAGAGAGAACAACTCCTACGGTGCTTCTCTAGCTATAAATCGTTTCACAACATCAAGCATAGCTCACTCCAACCCCTTGGGAGCATACACACCATCACACTCACTCACACATACACACCTTCCAGGAGGTGAAAGTTTTTCTCAAAAAAAAGAGCTACACATATCAGCTACTATCCAGGCAAAAGCTTTCTCTCAAAAAAAAATGCTACGCAGGTGTTAGGTATGTCAAGCCCATGGGCACACCCTAGAGGAGGCAGTCCCAGTTTGCATGGTTTTTGTTGCATGGCAAGTATGCCTTATATGCAAAAGATTTTACGCAACTAGAAGAGCGTGTGATTTTTGTTCTTCCTTCTGTGTCGAGTCTCTCTCTCTCTCTCTCTCTCTCTCTCTCTCTCTCTCTCTCTCTCTCTCTCTCTCTCTCTCTCTCTCTCTCTCTCTCTCTCTCTCTCTCTCTCTCTCTCTCTCTCTCTCTCTCTCTCTCTCTCTCTCTCTCTCTCTCTCTCTCGTTTCTCTGTTGCACCTACTTCTAGCTATGAATGCATTCGGTGGCACCCACCATAGTCTCCCAACAACTGGTATCAGAGCAAGATCAGCCTCGGCTTGACTTAGCGCGCGAGAGCGACCGCTTATGGAAAGAGATGGGAGCAGATCGACATGCAAGTCTTTGCCTGTAATCGGCAACAACAAAATCGCCTTGGCCTGAGGAACATTTCTCGATACCGCAACATCTCTTGGTTTGGCCTTCCTAGCTCGCTGCTAGCAAAACCATCTCAGGTGTTGTTTCATATGCAACAAGCTCGCCATCGTTTCCTTTCTTTCATCCGTTTCACACTCGAATAAACCTTTAAGATTTGGTCTTTTTCGTTCAATCAAGAGGGTCTTCATACCTCTTACAATCGGTCAAGCTTGTGAAACCGGCAGATTTTAGCATCTGACAGTAATTGTACTAAAAGCATGTCAAGGCTTAATGACAAGAATGCTCGTAGTTGATAAGCAAAATTTCAGCATCTTCAAAAGTTGATTCAAAGACCACTAAAGCCATGCAACCTCTATTCATCAATGACAACAAGGATTGAGCATACACAACTACCCAAAGCTTCACATCGGATAAGTATGCCATATATGGACCAACTTAGTGGCTTTTCTTGTCAATCAAATATAGCTAGCAACGAGTCAAAGTGATGCTGAACATTAAGATCTACCCCAAACACTCGGTACCTCAACACAAATTTTTCAAACCCTGTTTTTATTTGCTCAGTGTCATAGATTCATTATGGTTATGTCTATTGTGAAAACAATCATACAAAGCTTTGTGTTAGCCTTTAATTTGTTAGTTGTTGTCATGCTTGTCAGTTGTCATCACGTAAAAATTTATACGGGTTATAGACACTACCACACATAAGTGGTAAGACCTCCCAAACACATTTGCTCTCAGCCCATTTTTATTATCGCTTCTCATGAGGTTACTGGGTACACCTTAAACCCAAGGTTTGGAAGTGAACCAAAACTCCAATCATTGGTAGCTGATTTGTTTTGACCTATACCCTATCTATTCAAGGGGGGTCATTGACCTAGCACCAGGTTATGGATACACCAAAAATCCTTGGTTGTGAGAGAACCTAAAACTCACAATTGGCGAGTACACCAAAAACTCGAGGTATCATGAGAGGGTCTGTCTAGTTCGGGCTTGAGGGGGGGATTGTTAGGTATGTCAAGCTCATGGGCACAGCCTATAGCAGGCAGTCCCAGTTTGCATAGTTTTTTGTTGCATGGCAAGTATGCCTTATATGTAAAAGATTGTACTCAATTAGAAGAACGTGTTATTTTTGTTCTTCCTTCTTTTTCAAGTCTCTCTCTCTCTCTCTCTATTGTTTCTCTACTGCACCTTCTCCTAGCTATGGAATGCATTCGGTGGAACCCACCATAGTCTCCCAACAGCAGGCTACTATATCTATCCCGTCAAAGCTCCCTCTCAACCAACCTACACTAAGGTGATGACATCCTCTCAATCCTCACTACTAGAAGGAGTACCACACCATTCAAACACGCGCAGGGAACGCAATACCTTGGTAAGTACAAGCCCTCATACACACACACACATGCTAAATCTACTAATGATTCAAACACATTGAAATTAGTACCCCATGGTTGCATACTAGGAGGTGACACACTTGTAGACACACACATACATACTCAAGCGGACTACAATACACCGGCAGTCAAGCATTACTACGTCATCAATTCAGTGACATTTGATGCATCAATCTTCTCTACTAGAAGCAATCTATACGACATATTTATGATGGCAGGAACTTCAAACCAGGTAGTCCTTTTAATTAGTCTATAGAGATTTGATTTTTTGACTTGAGAAAGATTTTTCAGCTAAAGCTGACATAAAATAAGATCAAGTACAAAATAATACTTACTTAGATCTTTCGAAACAGATATGTCGACAAATGTGTGTTTTATATATTTTAAAAGTTTTTTTAAAAGGGAGTTGGTAAGTAATAGTTGGACGAAGATATTCGTTTATACAAAGTAAATACTAGATGGTTTTTTCTTTTTTAAATACGGATAGCATACAAGCAAATTTGGAACTAGTTTTTAGCATACTTTTATATGAGGATGCTTCATCACCTTTTAGTATGTCCATATTTAAACAGGTTTTTTCTATGAGTTACCCTGTATCCACATCCACAATGCTCTTTCAAAATTTTGAAAAAAAACATGACAAATATACGCAGTTGGAAAACAATCAAGTCACAGAGGTGGAAAATAATCATAGGACCATATATTAAAAGATAAAGGATTGGTCAAAGTAGTCGACAATCTCAATAAGGTTTAAAACTATCAAAATGTTGACACACTATAACATTATCATAAGAGTGACCTCACCTTATTTCTTAGTAATGGGTTTACAAATAAAATCTCTTTGTTACAAAACTGATGATACTTATTATGTGAAGGACGATACATATATTCCGATCCCAGCACATAGGATTTCCTTGGAGGATGCTAATCCGAACATGCATAAGTTTAAGTACTTACCTTGTGGAAAACTTCAACCATCCACCATAAGGGATTTCCCAGAAGGATGTAGACCAGGGTTTCTCAACAAACCCGAGGATTCCAAAAAACCAAACCAACCATTTCAGGAAAGAGAATCATTATGAAAAGGATTATGCCGAAATGGAAAGCAAAAACCTACCTCCTAACATATACAAGGAGAGTGAGGGGGTCAAGGGCTGTGTGACAGCAATAACAAGCAGAATGGGTTGTTTGGATACATGCCTCTTTCCATCAAAGGTTGTCCAAGTTCTAACTGGATGCTTTTTTGTTGGATGGTGGTAGGTATAAACCTGTTCTTTCATAGGTTCTTGAGCTCGTTCAGTCTCCTACCAGAATCGGATGTACCAAAATAATTTCATTTTATAAATATTGTCTTTTGTCTCCTGTCATTTGATTATAGTTTGTCATGGGTCAGCATATTGTTCTTAAATGAAGGGATTTCAAATATAAACTCTCCCTCATTGTTTCCCGGGTTTTCCTTGGTCGGACAACCACCATATACTAAACTTGACTCCATTTATTTTTATTGCTTAGTTTGATATATAAATGTCTTTCAGGGTGGCTAGATAACATCTCTAGCATGCCTTGGATATTCTAAAGAAAAAGACATCCCTATCCCCCCTATTGGTACCCAATGCTTACTTTCTTGCTTTAAAGGAACAGAATTTCACAAACATCTTCTAGATTATGGCCCAAAAAAAGCATTGCAAGAACAACTACTTTTGGCTTTGAAAACTGCCTCAATAAATGATTGGTTAAAATTCCTAGCATTAGCAAGAAAAGACCCTTCTCAATTAGATGTTGCCTTAGGATATTTCTTGGTCTCCTTATGCTTTATTGATGCCCAAGACTCTGTTGATTTGGTCTTCTACTTTTCTTCCTTACCCACTATTGTGAACAAATACTATTTTATAAACAACCTCCCTATTCTTCCTCTTGAAATCAAACAGTCTCATGAAGTTATAAACCCTCTTCTAGACATTGATCTATTAGAGCAAGATGAAAAGGATGCCCTAGGCTTCACAAATGACTCTTCCTTTCAAAAAATAGAGAGATCTATGCCCATATATTTTTCTAATATTCCACTTATTCCTTACAGGCGAATTGAGCTGGATGCCATCCACCTTGAAAATAAACTTTGGGACTTTGAGATCTTGAATCAGTGTGCACCCTTAACCCTTGAATCTTTAGCTCTACTCTGCAGTCTTCCACCTAAAGTTGTGGAACAATGCAAAAGTTCAGCCTTACAAGCTAAGCACCTACTATCACAAGATAAGGCTTTTACTTTGAAACAGATCAAGATGTCAGACATTGACAATAAGAAGTGTGCAAATTTTTTGGTAGTTGCCCGTACAAAGGGTTTATCACTCAACGACAAGGAAAACGACATCAAAAAGTTCCTAAAAAATTGTTGGAATACATACAGGCCCTTCATAAAGTGCAATTGTAGATGGAATCTACGGCCAAATTGCCCCTCAACGATCATATGGTTTGACCACCTGCTTTCGTTTGTATTTCAAAATCTCCCAAAAAAATTTCCTTACCCTTATGGATGTGCACAAGTGTATTCTTTTATTAGCTGGGTAACTTCATTTCCAACTGAGGTTCGGCATGCAATGATGGTTTTTTATGTTATTCATTAGCATTTATTAGATGCATCCAGAGTCTTGGTGTTATATACACCAGGGACACCATTTCTTCCTAGAGTACAACATTACCCACTCAGACAGACCATCGACACTAATTTTAAACCTTCAAAGAGTAAACAGCAATTAAAAAGGATTGCAAGTACTCTAGGGAATACAACCTCATCATCGAAACAACCAAGGAAGTTCTGTGGTTCGGAAGATCTTGGAGATACTCCCAGGATGTTGGAATATAGCATAGAAAACCAGGTACAACACTTATCCACATGAACAAATGGGTTTACATTGTTTAAAAAAAGCTAATAAACAAATAACAGATTCATTCATTTAACTTTTTGCAATAAATTTATGGATTTCATACACCCACATTTTTTCTTTGATAAACTATTAGAAGATCTTGGATTCTTTAAAAATTTAGATGATTTTTGTATCAGTTTCGGCCAGAAGTATACGAATAGTATTGGACAACATCTATGTAAACATTTTAGCACCTTTGCAGAAGCGTTTGATGTCACGGAACCTTGTGTTTGCACAACCCAAAAAAGGTTTAGTGGTTTTTTTGAAGATTTTGATAAATATGGTAAACATGTTTTAACTACTCAGCCTACATTTATACACCATTACCTACTTAGAGAGATTATAACCAAGGTCTCAATCATATTCCCCTTGTCCCCATACATTTACAGTCAGTCAAGACAGAATTCAAACTTGCATGGGAAAAGCTCTACCGCATGCTCAACATAGAATGTACACCCTTTCACATACACATAATTGAGAAAAGGATTGAAAAAACTTTTCATGACACTTTCACAAGCTATAGACATAATCAAAAACCCTAGTTCACGGAGAAAGACATAACAAATAAAATATAATTTATCCAAAAACATATTTATATATGTGGTCTAGATAAATCAACACAGACTCCAATCTTCATATGTAACAAATGTTAAGTATGGAGCCTGATTTACCCTTGTAATTTTCTGTGGTAAAAGTGCACATTTGTAAGGCCCCCATTATGAGGAGAAGCCATCATGAGTGAAGGAAAATCACTCACCGGAAACCAAAATTTTCACGGACAAGAATCAAGGGCAACTTTAGAGACCTCGGGGGCGGAGGCCCCCGAGACATTTTTTTTTCGCCGGAATATTATGGCCGGTAGTCAATGGCCGATGGCCGGTGGTAGGAAGTCAATGGCCGGTCGCCGGTGGCCGAATTCAATGGGTGGTGGTCGAATTCAAAAGCGGACTTGTCTTCTCAAGGGCGGCCACACATGGGGGGATTGGAGGGTCCGATTTGGACTTATTTGCACAAGGGCGGCTACACATGGCTGTCTCGCATAAGAGAGGGCAGCCCTTTTGGCCTATAAAAGGAGGCCATTTCTACACACATTTCATAGTGTGAAGTTGATGCAACAAGGTGAGTGTGAGGTGGTGAGAGTGAAGCAAGGCGGGAGCTCTATTAAGGGTATAATCCCTTTGTAAATTACTTCTTGTTTTGAAGTACTAAAGCCATTGAGTGGCTGCTTTCCCGTGGACGTAGCCCACATTGGGTGAACCACGTATATCGTGTGTACTCTCTCTCTCTCTCTCTCTACTCTATAATCTCGTGTATGTAAATCTGTCTCTCTCCATTAAGTAATCTACTCAATTATCTATTTAGCTACGTCTTATTTCCTAACAACTGGTATCAGAGCAAGGTTTGCTCGTAGCTAAATTATCTCAAGGAAAGAATTCCTTGAATTGAGTGGGAGTTATGGCGGAGGAAGGGAAGCTCAAGATTGAGAAGTTCAACGGCAAAAACTACCAACATTGGAAGATGCAGATTGAAGACTATCTCTACCAAAAGGACCTCTATTTGCCACTAGGCGGTCTTGCGAAGAAGCCCGCAACAATGGCAGATGAAGCATGGATTGTCCTTGATCGAAAGACACTGGGAACAATCCGGTTAAGCTTGGCGTCAACGGTGGCCTTCAATGTTTCGGAGATTAAGACCACGGAGGACTTGATGAAGTCACTTGACGACTTCTACGAGAAACCATCGGCATCCAATAAGGCATTTCTTATGAAGCGTTTGTTCAATCTAAAGATGGCAGAGAATGGTTCAGTTACAGAACACCTAAATGACTTTAACACAAACATAAGTCAACTTCGATCAGTGAAAATCAATTTTGATGAAGAAGTGCGAGCTCTCCTTATATTATCATCTCTACCGGATAGTTGGGACAGCCTTGTGATGGCTGTAAGTAATTCTATCTCTGGCACAAATACTCTTAAGTTTGATGATGTTGTGGGTGTTCTCCTAAGCGAGGAAATGCAAAGGAGAAGCACAGGAGAATCATCAAGTGCTTCACTATCAGTGGAAACAAGAGGAAGGCCTAAGGAGAGGTTCAAAAACCAAAAGGGTCGTGATCGCTCAAGGCGGAGCAAGTCACGCACAAAGTCAGTTCTTGAATGTTGGAACTGCGGCAAGAAAGGCCACGTCAAAAAGGATTGCTGGTCCAAGAAGAAGAAGGAGACAGAGTCTCAAGACAACAAGCCAACATCGGAGGCCAATGTGGCAGGTAAAGTAGAGCAAGATGCTCTAATTCTCTCATTAGACAATGTGTCTAATTCCTGGATAGTAGATTCTGGGGCTTCATTCCATGCGACACCACACAAGCAACATTTCCAAGACTACACCAAAGGTAATTTTGGGTATGTATACTTGGGAGATGATGAAGCTTGTGAGATTGTCGGCAAAGGTACAATTTCTATCAAAACTGCTAACGGAAATGAATGGAAGCTTAAAGATGTTAGGCATGTTCCTTCTCTTCGCAAAAATTTGATCTCTACAGGACAATTGGACGATGAAGGTCACAACATTGCATTCGGAAACAAACGGTGGAAGATCTCAAAGGGATCTTTGGTGGTTGCCAAGGGTGAAAAAGTCGGTACATTTTACTTGTGCACTGTTAGCACGCAACCTTCAGCTTGTGCAGCAACTACAGAAGTTGACAGTGCGGTGTGGCACTACCAACTTGGGCATATGAGTGCCAAAGGAATGCAAATCCTTCAAAAAAAGAAGCTTCTACCAGGTTTGAAAGAAGTGGACTTAGAGTTCTGTGAAGATTGTGTTTATGGTAAACAAAAGAGGGTAAAATTTCAAAAATCAGGAAATGAAAGAAAAAATAAAAAACTTGAGTTGGTTCATTCTGATGTTTGGGGTCCTACAAGTACACCATCACTTGGTGGCTCATTGTACTATGTAACATTCATAGACGATGCGACTAGAAAAACATGGGTTTATGTCATGAAGAATAAATCCGATGTATTTTCCATATTTCAAAGGTAGAAAGCCTTTGTGGAGAATGAAACAGGTACCAAGGTTAAATGCCTCAGATCCGACAATGGAGGCGAATATTGCAGCCAAGCTTTTGAAAGCTTTTGTGCTAGCAATGGCATTCGGAGGCAAAGGACAACCCCAAGGACACCTCAACAAAATGGGATTTTTGAAAGGATGAACAGGACAATCATTGAACGAGCACGAAGCATGTGGCTACATGGAGGCCTACCGCTTGAGCTTTGGGCCGAAGCTGTAAGTACGTCTGTGTACTTAATCAATCGGTCACCCTCAACGGCATTGGATGGGGGAGTTCCACAAGAGGCATGGACAGGTAAACCAGTGAATTATGCACTTCTCAAAGTGTTTGGGTGTGAGGCTTTCATGCACATAGATAGAAGCCTAGGATCAAAGTTAGATGCAAAGTCCAAAAAGTGTTTCTTCATTGGCTATGGAGAAGGAGACTTTGGGTATCGCCTATGGAATCCTGAAGATGGTAAAATCTTAAGGAGTAGGGATGTAATTTTTAACGAACAAAATATGTACAAAGATTACTTGGAAAGAAAACAAACAAAAGAAACAGGTGATGAGTACATGGAGCTTGAGGACGGTGAAGACTCAAGGACTGCAAACGGTGACAATGTGCAACAACGTCAACAAATGAGGAGCCTCAACCTATTCCCCGAAGATCTACAAGAGCAAGTAGACCTCCAGAAAGGTTTGTTCCTTCCTTCAACCATCTCTTGATCTCAGATTCTGGAGAGCCCGAATCATATGAAGAAGATATGCAACATGAATCCAAAGAAGAATGGACGAAGAGCATGCAAGTGGAGATGGACTCACTAAATCGCAACCAAACATGGGAGTTGGTTGAGTTGCCTAAAGGTAAGCGGGCACTTCAAAACAAATGGGTGTACAAGCTAAAGGAAGAAGAAGGTGGGAAGAAAAGGTACAAGTCTAGGCTTGTGGTAAAAGGTTTTTCTCAAAAGAAAGGTATTGACTTCAATGAAATATTTTCTCCTGTTGTAAAAATGAACTCAATTAAGCTTGTCTTAAGCCTTGTGGCTGCTCATGATCTAAATCTCGAGCAAATGGATGTAAATACGGCATTCCCTCACGGTGACTTAGAGGAGGAAATCTAAATGCTTCAACCAAAGGGGTATGAAGTAAAAGGTAAGGAGAAAATGGTTTACAGATTAAAGAAGAGCTTGTATGGTTTAAAGCAAGCATCAAGACAATGGTACTTGAAGTTTGATCGATGGATGTTGGATCATGGATTCACAAGATGCAACTTGGATCACTGCGTCTACACAAAGAATTTGGGAGATGGGAAATTCATCATCCTAATGTTGTATGTTGATGACATGTTGATTACAAGTGCTAACATGCAGGACATCAAAGACCTAAAAGAGGAGCTGTCCAAATCTTTTTCAATGAAAGATTTAGGTGCTGCAAAGAGGATACTTGGTATGAAAATATCAAGGGACAGGACGAAGAAGACAATAAAGCTATCTCAAGAAGATTACATCAAGAAGTTACTAGAAAGGTTTGCAATGCAAAATGCAAAACCAGTTTCTACACCTTTGGCTGGTCATTTTAAACTAACGAAGGATATGTGTCCAAAGACACAAGAGGAGATAGCCTATATGTCTAAAGTTCCATATGCTACAGCGGTAGGTTCTCTAATGTATGCTATGGTCTGGACAAGGCCAGACATTGCACATGCAGTGGGAGTTGTGAGTAGGTTCATGGACAACCCAGGTAAAGAGCATTGGCAAGCTGTGAAGTGGATACTTAGGTATCTAAAAGGGACAACAACAAATGCTTTGTATTTTGGAGGAACTGATATTTTTCTAGAAGGGTATGCTGATGCAGATATGGCAGGTGACAAAGATACTCGAAGGAGCACTACTGGCTATGTGTTCACGGTTGGAGGCACAGCAGTAAGCTGGGCTTCAAAGCTGCAGAAAGTGGTTTCACTTTCTACCACGGAAGCAAAGTATGTAGCAATGACGGAGGCAAGCAAAGAAATTATGTGGCTTCACAGATTCTTAGAAGAGCTTGGATTCAAACAAGACAATTGTGTCTTGTACAGTGATAGCCAAAGCGCTATCCATCTTGCAAAGAACTCAACCTTTCATTCAAGGACAAAGCACATTGAGGTGAGATATCACTTCATACGCACTCTTTTGGAAGAGGGACAGCTAAAGCTAGGAAAGGTGCATACAAGTGAAAATCCTGCAGACATGTTTACAAAGGTGGTCAACAAGGAGAAGTTGAGCTTTTGCTCATCTTCAATCGGCATTCAAGGATAAGAAGCCAGAATGGAAAGCAGTCACAGGTTTGGTTTGGAGATCAGTCTCCAAGTGGGAGATTGTTAAGTATGGAGCTTGATTTACCCTTGTAATTTTCTGTGGTAAAAGCGCACATTTGTAAGGCCCCCATTATGAGGAGAAGCCATCATGAGTGAAGGAAAATCACTCACCGGAAACCAAAATTTTCACGGACAAGAATCAGGGGCAACTTTAGAGACCTCGGGGGCGGAGGCCCCCGAGACTTTTTTTTTTCGCCGGAATATTATGGCCGGTAGTCAATGGCCGATGGCCGGTGGTCGGAAGTCAATGGCCGGTGGCCGGTGGCCGAATTCAAAAGCGGACTTGTCTTCTCAAGGGCGGCCACACATGGACGGATTGGAGGGTCCGATTTGGACTTATTCGCACAAGGGCGGCTACACATGGATGTCTCTCATAAGAGAGGGCAGCCCTTTTGGCCTATAAAAGGAGGCCATTTCTACACACATTTCATAGTGTGAAGTTGATGCAAGAAGGTGAGTGTGAGGTGGTGAGAGTGAAGCAAGGCGGGAGCTCCATTAAGGGTATAATCCCTTTGTAAATTACTTCTTGTTTTGAAGTACTAAAGCCATTGAGTGGCTGCTTTCCCGTGGACGTAGCCCACATTGGGTGAACCACGTATATCGTGTGTACTCTCTCTCTCTCTCTCTACTCTATAATCTCGTGTATGTAAATCTGTCTCTCTCCATTAAGTAATCTACTCAATTATCTTTTTAGCTACGTCTTATTTCCTAACAACAAATTATTAGACTACAGGCAAAAGAGAGATTAGAATCCACTCAATTCTCAACTATACTCATGGATGATCACACAATCATCTCACTCATAAACACACGTTGTCAAGAACTGGGCATTACCCCATCAAAAGACAAAGGTCTTCCATACATATGGGAAACTACAAGATTCATAAATATATGTTTTGTTGGATAAAAAATGCCCATGACCG
This sequence comes from Adiantum capillus-veneris, assembly GCF_014529385.1. Taxonomy (NCBI): domain Eukaryota; kingdom Viridiplantae; phylum Streptophyta; class Polypodiopsida; order Polypodiales; family Pteridaceae; genus Adiantum; species Adiantum capillus-veneris. Next base: position 108,408,729 of record NC_140958.1, read on the forward strand.
TGTGTTTTCTCCTATAACAAATATGATAACAAAATTACTAGTGGGGATTACACACGGGTTTATAGAATGCACTGAAAACCTCCAAAAAGATCTTAAAAACTTTACAAAAATAAACGCTAATGCATTTTGGATCGTAAACAACCATTATGATGCAATAATCAACCTTCTTGATAGGATATATTCTATTCATACTTATGACATAAAAACCTGCTATGATGCAATTCCTTATCATGGAAACAATAGCCTTACAGAAGCACTAAACAATATCAAACAAATAACCTTGAGTCGTGGATATAAAGGGTTTAAACCTTTTAGAAACAAAATCATCCTTACAAAGAAAAAATCAAAAATAAAATGGACCTTCGAAACCTTGAGTACCTTGGTCTTAGACAACTGTTTCTTAAAACTAGGAAAAACCATATTTAGACAAACTAAAGGTATACCTATGGGATACTCATGCTCTCTGTTATGGTGTAACCTATACTTAGCTTGGTTTGAACTCGAATACATTAGAAAGTTATCACATCTCAAGAAATAAGATACGCTTTTTGCTTTTTTTCATTCTAACAGTTATATAGATGATCTCTTGTTCATCAAAAACCGGTTCATCACACAATGCATGAACCACAATAAACCTTTGTCCCCTCATGACCCCTTTACAATCTATCCATTGGATATCATTTCCGTAAAGAAAACACACACAGATGTTAGCTCGATATATCTAAACACAAAAATCAGTTTATAAAGACCTTTTATTGGAGAATATATCACAAAAACTGCTTGGAAGAAGGATGCTTTACCAGGACATCAAGTATCATTTATACAAGCAGCTAGCAATCGTCCAAAAAATATGGCATACAAAGTATGTGTATCACAGGTTCTTCCTCTCATTTATAACGCTTAAAGTATGATTGTTGCTTATAATGATCTACAAAGTTTATGTTTCATGTTCACATCTAACAGATTCACACAAACCCGAATCAAATCACTAATCATACACTTTTTTTCAAAAGGAAACTTTCCAGGCATAAGGTTTGATATTCAAACCTTAACAAAAACACTTAAACAAACCATTTTTGAGAAAAATAACAAAAATACTAATAAACAACCATCTCATAGCTGGTTTATGTGCTTTTATACTGGACTTCAATAAGGACAACCATCTACTACCAAACTTGCTCTTCAATTGGCGATGGATTTGGAAAATGTATCTATACATTTTGACTTAGATATATAGTTGTAAATATTTTCATCGCTAATGAAGGTTATTATATATAAATATATATATATAACCCTTAAAAGGGGTTGTAGTTGAACGACGCGTGGAGGCACTGTAACTTCTTGTATAATTTCATCTACGTGCCGCTCGGCTATAACCCATGTCATAATAATCAATATCTAATTCTCCTAAACAATTTTCTCATATTAAATTGATCATTTAATATGGGAAAGTGCCAGGGGAGAAAAAGCTAGAATATTGGTTAAGTTAGCAGACCGGCCACAATAGGGATCCAAAGGAGGGAAAATAGGGTTCCAAAGGGGGTGGCCATCTGCAAAAGATCTATGTGCAACAATGGGCTCCAAAGACCTTAGGGTTCAGTCCATTAAGACTTCCAAAATGCTAAGGTTCCAAAATTCAAAGGTTGTGTCCAAAGGTCAAAAGCCTAGGGAAATTGGATGCTTTGCGTGTGTCCCAAAAGTCTTCAACCATCCCTACATAGGAGGGGGTGAGCCCTAGAAGTAGGAGATGAAGAGAAACACACACACACACACACACACACACACACACACACACACACACACACACACACACACACACACACACACACACAAGCTCCCTTTACACAAAGGGAATGAGGGACATATGTCAGCTCCCTAGCCTAGATGCCCACAAGGTGTACTCAATTCCTATTGGATGGCCTTGGAGGTGGACCAATGAGAATTAGGCTAGAGTTAATCTAGTCTAATTAATTTAAAAACACTTAATAAAAAAACCAATAAGAATTAAGCTCTCTAGAAGACTATTGGACAGTCTCCCAAGGGGTCCAATGAGCATTCAACAGCCCAATGGCTTTCCTGATTCCTATTGGCCAGGAGGCAAAGGGGTCCAATGGGAGTTTAGTTGAATTAATTAATTACCTAAAGCTCTCACAAAAGGGGAAAGGGGGACACATGTCATAAGACTATCACTTATGCTGCTTAATTTCCATTGGCTAGGCGTGGGGAGGTCAAATGAGGTGTGAGGATAAGCAAATAGCAAGAGGGGTCGACCAAGAGAGAGAGGGGGCTGATTTTTCAAAGGCATTATTCACTGACACACTCACAAAATCAATGTGTGAAGCAAGAAGACTCTCTCTCCCCTTCTCAAGCTTTAGTGGAAATCTTACCACCTACTCCAAGTTTGTGAGAAGGGAGGCCTACACCAACAACTCTTGGCTTTGTGATGCAAATCCAACCAAGAGCCAAGCTTCAATGCATGCTCATCTCCTCTACCATCCTAATTACTAAGCTAAGCTATGCTAATATGAGTGATTATGTGAGGAGATGTATATCTTTCTAGTAAGAATACTCCTTCTTCCTCTCAATCTACTCTCATACCCCGCTAGCTCTCACCATCTTCGAAGGTGTGTGACGTCTTGGGTGTGAGACCGTGAGGGAATTGATGTTGTGTTTGATAAGTGTTTTGCTTAGTGCATGAAGTTTCCATCTTCATTGCACTAGCTAATATTGATGGAACACAAGAATTGTATTGTAAAATGTCTCTCTTGATGGGAGAAACCACAATACAAAGCCTTTTGGAGGGGGGACCGGATCCATCCAAATCCGGTCCTCAACTGTTGTCAATTGCTTAATTTCTCTCTCTTTTGAAGTACTTTTCATGCTATCTAACTAGGTGTTATACTTTTTGGTGCTCTCTCCACCCAAGCACTCTTGTTAGTCTCATTAGGAATCTATTCTAATGAAACGCTCACTATGTTCATGCTATTTTTCGCTACACAAAAGTTACTAGACCATTAAATGTTACATTGGTATCAGAGAAAAAGGTTTCTCTTTTCTTGCTCAAGAAGGGAGTCCTCAAGATAGCTATAAATAGTTGGTATTATTAATTGCATGTGATTAAGTAGAATAGGGATTTTTCAGCCTTGCAATGTGTCTGCCTTTGTGCAGTTAACGAGGAATCACCGTCAAGAGCTATGGTCTTAATAGTGGAGACCTATGGGGCTTGCCTATGGCTTAACCACTATTGAGCTATTAGAAGCTTGACAAGAGCCGGTGTTGTTTTGGTGTTGAACGACCCTCTCTTCTATTCCTTGCAATTAATGGTATTCGAGCCACGGGTACAGTAGCTTGAGTGCTTTTTCTAAAGGGTTAAAGAGGAGTAGCAACTAGGGTTTGAAGTGCCAAAGTACACCTAAAAAGTTTACAGCTACAACTTGTTAGCATGGTTGTCAATAGTAAAGAGAGTGAAATTAATGTTGATAACTTTGATTTTGCTAATGAGCAGGCTACTAATGATGCCCCGATGCTTGTTAGCTATCTTGTTTCTAGGCTTCAACAAGCCATGGGAAATCCATCCCTCCAAAGTGAAGTGCAACGGCAGCTTCGTGCTCATGGGATTCTCCAAGCTCCCCACCATGACGAGAGAGCACCTACGAAGCCTCCTTGTTAGACTTCCAAAAGAGGCCTCTCTCCAATTCGGGAAGAAGAATAGGATCCATACGAAGGGCTCAAAAATTTACTCCTTGATGACGCATCTCCTTCTGAAAGGAGAAATCAAGAGTCTCCACCAAAGGCACTAGAAAGAAGTGAGTCTCCTATGCCGCATGGAAGAGGTCGTCCAAGTTGAAGAAATTCAAAGAGGGAGGGAAGAGCATATCTTTCCTTGCCTATGATGGCACTTTTGGTGCTATGGACAAAGTCTTGGCCTTTCTCCAACAGTTCAATGCGGCATTTGGAGATAAGGGCTTCACGGAGTCCTCTAAGCTACGCCATGTAGCTATGCACTTTCAAAAGAATGGTGGTCTAACCTACGGGGCAACGGTGAAGCTCCATGAACGTGGAAAGCTTTAAAAGCTTCCATTATGAAGCAGTTTTTGGCCACCGATGCCAAAGACAAAGTACTCACCGAATGGCGAAGCTTGAAGCTCTCTCCCTATAATCCATTCACAAATATGTAGACAAGTTTTGGGACCTACAACTCAAAGCCATTGTCTTCAAAAAGTTGGATTTTGGAGAGCAAAAGCAACAATTTTGTGCGGGCTTAACTGAAGAAATGGCAGAGGTTATACAACGTGCCACGCACCATATCGGCGGTTATACAACATGCTATGGTGGCCTCTCGAATCAATTTCCAAACGGGGGCTAAAAGAAATTCTAAGGCCACGGAAAACAAGGGTTCCAATGAGCCTAAGGGGAAGGACAATGTCCAAAAGTCTCCTAAGGGCAACTCCAACAAAGCTAAAGAGAAGAGAGTTTACAAAGGCAAAAACAAACTCTCTCCTAAAGATCTTGAGACTTATTGCAAGGATAACCGTTGTTTCAAGTGTGGCGAGCAAGGGCATGCGTATTGCACTTGTCCCCAAAAGAACAGCCACCATGAGCCTCCTAGAGCTACCTTGGTCGAAATCCAAGAGGAGGAAACTCATCACAAAGGATCTCCTCTATGCCATGCTTGGGGAAAGGTAAGAGAACATGATGCTTTTATTCTCTTTGACCCTGGTTCTACTCACAATTTCATATCCATAGAGTTGGCCACCAAGCTAAGCATACAAGGTTAAGAGATGGGACATATCCTCCCCGCAGATGGTGCTTTCAAGGGGCAAGAAGCTTCAGTCACTCTCTTAATCGAGAAATTGAGGCTCCATGTCCAAAGCTATGTGGACAAAGAGGACTTCTTTATCTCTCCTCTCAAGCATGAGGATGTAATCCTAGGGGCACCATGGTTTGATCGCATGGCTGCCAATGATTCCCTGAAAAGGAGAATCTCCTTTAGGTTCATGGAAAAAGATGTGTACATAGATGCTAAGGAAATGGGTAACACCATAGCCATTGTACATACGCAAGCTTTCAATAAGTCAATAAAGAGCTCTATTTCCATGTACATGATTTTTGTTAAAGACTCTCAAAATGAGCCTAATGTTTTAGCAAAAGAAAATATACACAACCAAAGGAATTAGAGTTATCCAATTTTCTCAAGGGATTTCAAGATGTCTTTATTGAAGACATCCCTTGTGAGTCACCTCCTAAACGAGGCAATGATGACCATACAATTGAACTTCTTCCAGGAAGTTCACCACCTAACAAACCTCCTTATAGAGTTTCTCAAGCTCAACAAAAGGAGATTATGTGGCAAGTGCATGAATTAGTTGAGAAGGGCATGGTTAGGCCTAGCTCATCTCCATTTTGTTCTCATGTGCTAGTAGTGCAAAAGAAAGACGGCACATATCGCATGTGTGTCGACTATAGAGCACTAAATAGGATCACTATCAAGAATGGGTTTCCCGTTTCACGTGTAGAAGAACTATTTGATAAGCTACAAGGGTCCACCTACTTCAGCAGGATTGACCTAAAAAGTGGCTATCATTAAATAAGGATGGTTGATCAAGACATTGTAAAGACCGCATTTCGCACCATGTTTGGTCTTTACGAATACATTGTCATGCCGTTTGGCTTGACCAATGCACCAGCCACATCCAACCACTTGATGGAGAAGCTATTCAGGCCTAACGGAACCTTTACTGGAGTGTTCTTTGATGATATCATCATCTACTCTAATTCATTAGACGAACACAAGTAACACCTCCAAGTAATATCTCAAGTTTTAAGAGAGAATAAACTTTATGTTAATCAAAAGAAAACTGAATTTTTCTTATAAGAGATTCAATATTTAGGTCACATTATCTCTCAAGATGGCATCCAAATGGATCCATCAAAGTTAGAGGTAATAAAAAGATGGCCTAAACCAAAGAATCTTCATGAACTAAGAAGCCTTATAGGTATGTGTGCATACTATAGACACTTCATAGAAAAGTTCTCACTAATAGCAGGACCATTACATGACCTAACAAGTTAGGTATACATCTAAGAAGGAGAACAATGCTTTCGAAAAGCTTAAAGAAAAGCTTATCTCTCAACTTGTGCTTACATTACCGGATCTCTCAAAGCCATTTGAGGTCCAATGTGATGCTTGTGGTGATTGACTTGGAGCTGTTTTTCTCCAAGAAGGGCACGACATAGGCTATGAAAGTCGAAGGCTCGACCCTGTTGAGCAATCTCTAGGCATATATGAAAAGGAACTCCTCGTAGTTCTACATGCCTTAGACTCATGGAAGCACTATTTATTGGGGACTCCTTTCATTCTGCGAACGGATCACCAAAGTCTTAAGTACTTCATGACGCAGACCAAGCTCTCCGACAAACAAATGAGGTGGGAAAATTTCCTTTCGAAATTTCATTTTCATATTGCTCACAATGCTGGCAAGCATAATCAAGTAGCCGATGCACTCTCAAGACGGCCGAGAGTGAATGCGGTTTTTGTAGCAACTCACGATGATCTATCTTCTATGATAGATGAGTATGCTATTGATCCCAATTTTAGAGATGTGATTTCAGCCCTTGCATTAGGGAAGAAAGAGGAACCATTTACTTTACAAGATGGTTATCTTATCTATGGCAATAGACTATGTGTTACTAACTCACTATGTGAGAAAGTACTGTATGAATATCATGCTCCTCCTTATGTGGGGCATAGAGGGATTCAGTCTACCCTAAAGCGGATTGAAACTTATTTCTATTGGCCTACCATGAAAGCAAACATAAAAGAGTACATTTCTAAATGTGTGGTATGCCAAAAGACAAAGTTTGATAGAGGGAAGCAACCTGGATTGCTTCAACCTTTGCCAAACCCTAACTCACCATGGGAGAGCATATCCATGGATTTTATCTTTGGATTGCCGAGTCTATTCATGGGATTACGGGAATATGGACGATAGTAGACAGGTTCAATAAACAAGCTCATTTTACACCTACCAAAAAGACAATCAAAGCCCATCAAATGGTAACCCTCTTCATTTCACAAATCTTCAAGTACCATGGCTTGCCAATGTCTATAGTGTCGGATAGAGATCCTAGAATGACCAGTAATTTCTGGAAGGGTCTCTTTGAGAATTTAGGAACAAGGCTAAAAAAAATTTTGGCCTATCACCCGCAAACGGATGGCCAAAGTGAAATAGATAACCTAACAATTCTCGTTCTACCAAAAGCCTATGTAACGGAAGTAGATCAAAGATCCCAATGGGAGAAGTACTTACCCTTAGTGGAGTATGCCTACAATAACACTGTACATACTTCCACGAAAAAGCACCTTTTGAGGTAATAGAGGGAAGATCAAAAAGTCCCTTGCTACTTAAGGTACACGGGAAGATCTTCGTTGCAGATGAGTATAGCAGAGACCTACAAGAATCTTTCCAAAAGATTAAGGATGCTATCTCTATCTCACAACAAAGGCAAAAGGATGTTGCTGACAGGCACAAAATATCCCAAGCCTTTAAAAAAAATGATTGGGTCTTATTAAAATTTCCCAAGGCTCGATTAAGGCATACGACAGGCAAGAATCCTACATGACACCAAAAGTACTATGCTAAGTTAGCAAAAAGGTACTATGGTCCCTTCCAGATTCTTAGGCCAATCAATGAGATGGCCTATCAACTCAAGTTGTCGAGCCATTGGCTCATACACAATTCTTTTCATGTGAGCCTATTAAAGCCTGACAAAGGAGAGCCATCTCAAGAACCTACTATTGAAGACCCACCGGAGATGGAGGACAAAGAAGAGGTGTTGCAACCTGAGTCCATTCTCCGACATGAAGACAAGGTACTAAGAGGCGGTAAGACTATCCAATGATATCTTATTAAGTTTAAGAATCATCCTTTTAAGGGTGCTAGATGGATGCAGAGCATACAATTAAAGGATAAACCTAAACCTTGTAAATGCTTACAATGCTTCCCTAGAGTAAGCATATGTACAAATGTTAAAAATGAACAAAGTTTTTGTCTTATAAGACTCTCTTTTTCTTTGTTGTGCACAAAAATGTAGTATGCATGCTTAGATCAAGTTTGCGGAGACGACGTCTCCCAAACACCAAGTAGAGCTTGTCACTCTACTATGGAAGATTAATAGGACTAATGTGCAGACATGCTTGCGGCAGCTTAGGCTCTCAAGCGCCAAATGGAATAGTCATCCATTCTAGAACGATGTCGTAGGGTAAAAGAGGGATCCTCTACCCGCTAGAAAAAGGACTAATGAATATGCTTTATCTTCTCTACCCCATAGTCAAGGACGAATATGATTTCAAGAGAGAGGTAATGTCATAATAATCAATATCTAATTCTCCTAAATGATTTTCTCATGTTGAACTGATCATTTAATATGGGGAAGTTCCAGGGGAGAAAAAGCTAGAATATTGATTAAGTTAGCAGACTGGCCACAATAGGGATCCAAAGGAAGGAAAATAGGGTCCCAAAGGGGGGGGGCATATGCAAAAGAGCTAGGTGCAACAATGGGCTCCAAAGACCTTAGGGTTCAGCCCATTAAGACTTCCAAAATGCTAAAGTTCCAAAATTCAAAGGTTGTGTCCAAAGGTCAAAAGCCGAGGGAAATTGGATGCTTTGTGTGTGTCCCAAAAGTCTTCAACCATCCCTACATAGGAGGGGGCGAGCCCTAGAAGTAGGAGATGAGAGAGAAACTCATACACACACACAAGCTCCCTTTACACAAAGGGAACGAGGGACACATGTCAGCTCTCTAGCCTAGATGCCCACAAGGTGTACTCAATTCCTATTGGATGGCCTTGGAGGTGGACCAAATAGAATTAGGCTAGAGTAAATCTAGTTTAATTAATTTAAAAACACTTAATAAAAGAACCAATAAGAATTAAGCTCTCTAGAAGACTATTGGACAATCTCCCAAGGGGTCCAATGAGCATTCAGCAGCCCAACGGCTTGCCTGATTCTTATTGAACAACAGGCAAAGGGGTCCAATGAGAGTTTAGTTTAATTAAGTAATTACCTAAAGCTCTCACAAAAGGGGAAAGGGGGACACATCTTAGAAGACTATCACTTATGCTACTTAATTCTCATTGACTAGGCCTGGGGAGGTCCAATGAGGCGTGAGGATGAGCAAATAGCAAGAGGGGTCCACCAAGAGAGAGGGGGCTGATTTTTCAAAGGCATTATTCACTTAGTGTGTGAAGCAAGAAGACTCTCTCTCTCCTTCTCAAGCTTTAATGGAAAGCTTACCACCTACTCCAAGCTTGTGAGAAGGGAGGCCTACACCAACAACTCTTGGCTTTGTGATGCAAATCCAACCAAGAGCCAAGCTTCAATGCATGCTCATCTCCTCTACCATGCTAATTACTAAGCTAAGCTATGCTAATATGAGTGATTATTTGAGGAGATGTATATCTTTCTCGTAAGAATACTCCTTTTTCCTCTCAATCTACTTTCATACCCCGCTAGCTCTCACCATCTTCGAAGGTGTGTAAGGTCTTGGGTCTAAGACCGTGCGGGAATTGATGTTGTGTTTGATAAGTTTTTTGCTTAGTGCATGAAGTTTCCATCTTCATTGCACTAGCTAGTATTGAAGGAACACAAGAATTGTATTGTAAAATGTCTCTCTTGATGGGAGAAACCATAATACAAAGCCTTTTGGAGGGGGGACCGGCTCCATCCAAATCCGGTCCTCAACTGTTGTCAATTGCTTACTTTCTCTCTCTTTTGAAGTATTGTTCATGCTATCTAACTAGGTGTTATACTTTTTGGTGCTCTCTCCACCCAAGTACTCATGTTAGTCTCATTAGGAATCTATTCTAACAAAATGCTCACTATGTTCGTGCTATTTTCCGCTATACACAAGTTACTAGACCATTAAATGTTACAACCCCCTTTGAAGAGGTTATATATATATATATATATAAAGAAGATATACAAATATATAGACACACACACACACACACACACACACACCAAAACACATATAACACACACACACACTGTAGCGCTGATAATGTGTCGTGCTCTCTACAGTGGGTGGTCCTCAGTGCAATGTGCGTGACAATCTCACTCAAACAGGCTGAATCTCCCTCAAACAGACTGAACAGAAAGGAAACAATAGACGTCAACAAAGCTCACAAATACACAACAACAGACCAGAACATATGACTCGACTATCTCAAAGACTGATACAGACTCTAGCGTGGCAACACACTCAACTCCAGCCCAGGACTCACAGGCACAATGGGGGTGTCGATGGTCAGATGTGCCGAGATGGTGAAGACGTGCTCTGTGTAAAGACCCCACTCACTCTAGACCACTACGTACAAGATCAGAGGTGAAGAAGATAATCCAATAACCAATCGCTACTACTCATATGTACCACCATAAAGAGCCAGCAACGGCTCATAAATGTCAGCCATGTGGTGACCTGGCCACGAGGTCCACTAGACCACGGTCGGTACCCTACCACGTGTCACTCCCCAGCCCAGAGGGTCCGTCCAGTGTGAACCAGCCTCGACCTGTCCTATGAAAGACATTGTACCGTGAAGGACACTGTAGCCCTGCTCCCATGACCGCTCACCGTCTCGGTGAGAGGAATACTGAAAAAACTATGAAAGAAAACCACTAGGTACTGCATCCGTACATTTCTTGAAGCAAGTGCTAGGCCCAACCATGACCTTACATGCCTCAAAAGTGTAGTAAAACACTTCCGTGCTTGCAACGCCTTAAGCCTTTTAATAGGTAAGAACCCAATATGATTGCATAGTCCAAGAATCCCAATCGGCAAAACAGACAGCTTGGCTCCTCAGCAAAAAGATATGCTCGGTTTGGATCCAGCGCATCTTTATCCTCCATAACCATAGTGAGAAGAAAATGACATGGTCCTCACTTGCAGATGAAATTGTTGAAAAGACTGATTATTAGAAGCTCGAGTAATAACACAGGTGAGGTTAAGCTCTATCTTAATGGCAGAACAAAAAGCATTAACAACAACGGGATGCTTGAAAGCCACAAGGAACACAAGTGAATGCTTGAAAGTCGAGGGGTGGGTAGGTAGTACCCAGGTGAATGCTTGAAATCCGAGGTAGGTAGGTAGGTAGGGGGAAGGGTGAGGGGTAGGTAGGGGGAGGGCGAGGGCGAGGGCGAGGGAGATAGGGACAGGGCGAGGGGTAGGTAGGAGGCTGAGGGCGAGGGGGTAGGTAGGTGTGAGGGGGAGGGTGAGGGCGAGGGGGTAGGTAGGTGGGAGGGGAGGGCAAGGGCGAGCGGGTAGGTAGGAGGGCGAGGGCGAGGGGGTAGGTAGGGGGGATAGGGCGAGGTGGTAGGTAGGGGGGCTAGGGCGAGGGGTAGGTAGGTGGGAAGGGGAGGGAGAGGGGTAGGTAGGTAGGGGGGCTAGGGCGAGGGGGTAGGTAGGTGGGAGGGCGAGGGCGAGGGGTAGGTAGGTAGGAGAGGGAGGGCGAGGGCGAGGGCAAGGGGATAGGTAGGGGGGCTAGAGCAAGGGGATAGGTAGGTGGGAGGGGGAGGGCGAGGGCGAGGGGGTAGGTAGGGGGGGCTAGGGCGAGGGGTTGCTAGGGGGGCTAGGGCGAGGAGGTAGATAGGTGGGAGGGGGAGGGGGAGGGCGAGGGGTAGGTAGGTAGGGGGGCTAGGGCAATGTGCGCGTATGTCGCATGTGTCAATGCAAGGAACTTTCCGATACACCGTGTGCGAGCCACAAATGGCTCCAAGCACACAACAAGCCTAAACTAGTAAGCTCAAAGAAGGCGATGGTGTGTCACTCACCGCTCTATTCTTGCTTCATGGTGGATTCCTCGCTGCGAAGAAGAAGGAGACGCCGCTACGCCGCGCTCAACCACTTCACCGCCGTCGTGCCTTCGTAATGCTCGATCACCCACACACTCCCTCTCTCCCTCTCTCTCTCTCTCTCTCTCTCTCTCTCACACACACACACACACACGCACACACATACACACACACACACACACACAAGGAGGTGAAGAAGAAGAAGATGGAGATGGAGATGGAGCAAGAGCACTCTTCTATTTCAAAAATGAGAGAATGAGTGAATTTTAGGTTTAGTTGACTTTTATATGAGCTCACTCCATTCACACTTGCGCCCATGCTTAGCCAACTAATCCCTTGAATGTTCCAGTTAGAGTGCGCCTCTCATCGGCGATCACTCTTACCCTTTTCCTATTGGACCAACAAGCCCGGTACCTGACTCTACAAGTAAATAATACAACGTGCATCGTAGGTGATAGGGTGTCCATGAACCGTGAGGGTTAACATGCCCCCCTTCCTGATATAGATTCCGTCCTCGAAAGCTATTGAGTTGAAGCTCGTTCGTCGAGGTGGAAGAGCATTTGAGATGAATGTCCTTAGCCTTCTTCAGTCACTGCAAAATCAAACAACATTGGCACAGTAATTGCATTCTCATAAGCGATTAAAAAGCATATGCAGTTTTAGGCAGACAAATTGATTGGTAACAGAATTTTAAACAATTTGTCAGCAATAAACATTAAATTTCAATGTAATCAAATGCATAAACAGATGTAAAGGTAAAAAATTAAACAAGTCTGGGGTCGCTAGTTTAACGGTCAAAAAGGCACTAGAGATCGACTATTAATACCATGGGTAAGCTTCTTAATTTTCTCCGGTCAATTAAGTTGTTTAATCGCGAGAGCCAAGTATTTCATGTTCAAGGGATGACTAGAGGCTATACCTAGAAGACCTTGTAGTTAAGCTACGATAAAAGGAATTTCTCGTGAAATCATTGCCTGACTGATTACCTTTCCTTTGACCCCCCAAAGTCTTTTCACAGTGATTCAATTTTGATGTGTGTGCTTATTTTGTATGCCTTGGGTTTTTTGCTTTTCAAGGAAAAGCGCCCATACTAGGAACCTCTAGGGCTCTAGTACCATAGGCAATACATGTGAGTGAAGTACCCAATCAAGTTGAGATTTCTCTTCCAGCTTAAGATTTTACATTATGGCACTTTGATTGTTTGTTCATTTTCAGCATTTTAATTTTGTAACTTTGGGGGGTCATATAACACTGATACACCTCTCCAGGCTCATCACACAAGTAAACTCCCTTTATAATACTTAAGCGAAAGGTCAATAGGGTCTAAGCCCACTAGAAATCCCTATTACATTTCACACAATGCTACCTAAATCGGATTAAGAACTTAAGTAACCATTGATTATTAGGAAGGCATTCCCCATGGTGTTAAGAGAAGATCTCTAACACCTAACTTGGTCAATTTAGCTTAGTCGGACTGCTTGATTTTTAAACTTAGACAAGTGATTATGACAAAAGATTACATTGAATTAAATGTTTGATACTAAGAAAATGCATTGAATATTATGCTACCAATCACAATTAAAGCAGACAAACATGGATGCAAAAAAGATAAGGGGCAATGCTAATGGACAAGAAACACCTGTTTGTATTGATGGTCTTGCTTGATTTGAAGTGGATGAGAGAAAGATTCCATGAAGGTCCAAATCCTAACCACAGCAGCACATTCATGTACACACTAAGAAACACAAAGAATACCTCTCGGAGGCACATCAGTGGGAAAAAGGAACTTTGCTAATCACTCAACTCTAAAACAGAAACACTCCTATCGTACTAATCCTACCTACCCTCCATCACTCTAGTGATGAGGATCAAAGGTGTTTAATGACATAGGTTTCCGTTTCATGTACGGAATGTGAATGTGTAGGTCTGGGTCAAATGTTTTGACTTTTATTGTGCATACTCATTTGCTAATTGCTCTTGCTCTTTATTATTCTTTTTTTTTGTGAGTATAAACCTTTATATATACATTCCCTAAGATTGGGAGATTGAGAGGTCAGGGAGGAAGGTTGAGAGGGAAGCAAGTGAATGATGACTGTCAGCAAACACTCCCCCCTTCCTTGGGTAGATCATATCGTTTGAAATGAGCTCGTCACCCTTTGAAACCAATCGTTCCAGTTGATAATAGGTGGGGATTTTTTCCAGTAGTTTTCTATTACCTTAGGTGCCTCATCGAGTTGCAAGGGTGGTAAGGTACACTCCCAGGATCGAACTTGAAGTGGTTCATCAGGTGATTCTTGAACACTGGGAGGTGTGGATTCCTTTGTAGCTTTATTGAGGTCCACTATTGGATGTGGAGGCTGTGGAGAAGCTTTTACCTCTATAAATGCATTACATGAGGAGCTAGAAGCTTCATGGGACACCCCCCTTCCTGAGCTAGGTGGAACAAATCGTTCTTTCTTCGGTACCCAAACTAGCTCTGGAGTGGGTGCGTAGCATTCCGTGATTTTTTCCTTTCCGTGATTGTTGATTCGTTTTGGAGCTACGGGATTGAGCTCACATGGGCCCGGTGACAAGTAAGAACACAATCTACATTTTTCCACCCAGATTTGATCATTTCCTTTATAGTAGCCTTGTGCTTCCAATAGTTTTTAAGGAATCCATCGCAACATTTTCTTACTTTTCTTGGAGCGAGTGGTATGTTTCTAAATGAGGCTTCTGTTTTTTAGCACTAGCTATGGTCGCTAAAGAAGCTTTAGGGACCCACTTGTATGTTTTCTTCGCTATATTAGGATGGGTCTTGTGAGAAGCTATATGCATTGCTTGTAGCATATTTATGGGTACAAGTGGTGGTATTTCATCCCCCTTAGGTGTTACCCAGGTTGTCCCCCTGTTTCCCCAAGTGTCTATGGTTGCTGCTAGGTGGACCCAATCCACATTGTCCGACTCAGTCATCCTAGGTAGTACATCCATATAAGGAGAATCTTCCCCAACATCAGTGTTCGCTTTACACGTGTAACAATACTACAATGGGGCCGAGTGAACTGTGGTGTCAGATCTATGATCAATTATAAACCTGTTTCCTAGAGGATGTGCTCGACCCGTCACAAGATCCACTCGAATGACAGAATCTTGGAACTGCAAGTAGACATGGTTTTTAGACCAGTCATGCACCATTTTTGCTTCCCTCATGAAAGGACGTCCTAAGATCATCTCCGATGCCATAGTGTGTTTGGAGAAATCCATAACAATGAATGTAACTCTTATTTTATGTCCAAAGACCTTGATCTTGAGATCTTCTAGCATCCCAATAGGTTTAACAATAGACCCATTGGCCATCTTCACTACTATGGTTGTGGTTGCAAGGTGAGGTATTCCCATAGTTTCCCAGCAATTTTTAGTCACAATGCTAACCCCAGCGCCACCATCAAGGATTCCCTTCACAGTTAATCCCTTAGTAGTGATTGGTATAGTCGTCGCATTGGATTCATCACCCTCAAAGTATTGTCCCAACTTGTTAACAGGTATTTCTATAACAAGGTTCTCATCTAGGTTGGGTTGTGGATCTAAGTGTTCCTCCTCTATTGGCATCTCCCCAGCTCCATCCATCTGTGCAAATTGTGGTAGCCCAAACTTCAGCTATCCATTGAGGAAGGCTCGAAGAGCTAAGACTAGCTCGGGGTATTTATATAGTTTGGACATGATGGTGGTTCTAACTTCTGAAGACATGAAATCCATCAATTTGGCAATGTTTAATGGCACCTTTTGGCCTTGAGTCCCTTGACGTGGGGAAGATGGGATCTCCATTTCTTCGATAGGATCAGGTAGTCCCTTTGTGAACATTCTTTCCATCAAGAAGTGAGTATGTCCACTTTCCCATGACTTTAAGTCACTTTCTTCTTGGATGACACTAGGTATGTTCAAGGGTCTATGGACTTGGTGAGGTGATTGTTGCGTAGGGAACACGGTGTCTGTAATCTGGATCTTCCTAGGTGTTGGTTCTAGATCCCTTTGAGTATCTTCTATCAAACTCCTTAATTGCTTGACTCGCTCAATCTCCTCTGTAGGGTTTGGGTAAGTTCCTATCTTCTTTTTGGATCCTGGCCATTGTGGCTCATGAAGATCTTCCTTGTTGGTTTCTATGTTAGTGGTCGTTTTGGTCTGCATGGTTTCACCTGAATCAGAATCTTCTTCAGCATCGTTCATATATACGGGGTCATCACCAGTCCCTATGTTGGTCTTTGAACTGGGGCCTAACTTTGCTGCTTTTTGCGATCTCTTTCTTCGTGTTTTCTTCTTTTTCTGAGATTGGGCAATTGACGCCGTGTCTCTTTCCTCAAGAATATAATTTTGTTTTTGGAGCATCGATCATGTGAGTACGTTTACTAGTACCACAGGTGTACTCATAGCCTTCCAAACAAGAAATAGATGACTCACAACCCACTTGATTCACAGAAGTGATTCTCGGATGTGGTGGTTGCGGTCCTAGCACTGGAGGTGGTAAGGGTGTTGTTTGAACAACATTTTGGGCCCTAGGGACCATGTGTTGTGCTGTTTGTTCAAGAGGTGGGGCCGGCATCAAGGCAGGCACTCGAGGTGTGTCTGTCCATGCTAAGGTTGGTCTATTGTCGATCGCACGCTTAAATACTATGCAATCCTTAGCTTGATGACCATACCTCCTACATGCATTGCAGTTCCCATTGAATTTTACTCTAAAAGTAGGGCATTCACTGGTACTATGCGGTCCATAGCATACTGAGCACCATTACTGCTCCCTTATTGGATACATATGATTGTTTTGCGGAGCACGATTGTCTCTAAGACTCTCTTGAATAGCCTTGGTGAGATCTGCTAAAGTCATATAAGATATCTTTGGCTCCTTAGCAATAGGCTTTAGGATCATTGGCTGATGCCCTAATGCTTGCGAGCTAATAGATTTAGGCTCAACAAACACTCTTTCTCCTTGAATCATTAAATTATCCTCCAATTGGATCGCATTGGTGGTGACTGCTTCCCAAGTGGTGATACCTCTAATGACTAGGCCATTGTAGATATCCTCATGTCGTAACCCCCTAATGAATCTATCAAGCAATTGGTTATTGTTGAAGCGCTCATTTGGATTACAACGAGAATGCAAATGCTTCAGGCGACACACTTGTATGTGGTAAAGACCACCCTATCTCTTTCACATGAGCACACTACATAACATGTATGAGTACTTTCACCTAAGCACAAACACACACATAAGCATATTCCTTGGAATGTATGCTTACTTCATGATGTTAGCCATGAAGGCCACACCCTTGACAAGCTGGACCAATGAAGATCAAGATCTATATTAACATGAAGGTCATGAAAAAGACGTCGACACACGACGAAGCTCTTGACATGAAGACGAAGACGATGAAGGGGGCGATATCGACAATCCTTCAAACTAAAACCATGAATGAATTTTGTATCACCCTAGGTTATTAGAGAACCTATCTTAAGTATCTTTTGTGTGACCATAGTGATGAATCGAGTAGAGAACCTCTATGATGTGTCATGAAGCATTAAACCATGGTTGTTGAATCCATTGAGAATCGCCACGATGTATCTAGTTGGGAACCGTGAAGTGTTAAATCCAGCAAGAACCAACATGTCTAATCAGCGTAGTGAATCCTATAAACCTAGGAGTGTTTTATGACAAAAACAAAACCATTTGTATTTTGCCCCAAGTGTTGGCTCAAGGGGACGATTGTTAGGGTAAGCCCATGCTTGTGGCACCACGTGAGAAATTCCCCTAGGACTTGCATGACTATTAAGCTTCCACACCTGTTCACAAAGAGAATTCCACCTAGCAGACTAAGTGGCACACTCCCATCACTTATTCTACTTCTATATCTATAGCCTTCTTGTACACAACTACCAACCACTTTTGAATTAATGCTACTCTAGCACTTTTGTACAAGCTCTTGTCTATTTTCTATATCCTAATTATGTGATTATTAGCAGGATTGTGTAATTATGAGTTAGGTAATTATGAATGCTAATAACGTACATCCTCCATAGCTATTAACCTTACAATCGAGCCCCGCCATGTTCGGCATTATAATGGGTCATGGGGGGGTGGATGTGGCAATTCAAGATCGGTTCTAGTTGCATGTAGCTCTTGTTTCATCAGCTCTCCAATTGTAAGTGTCCATAGGATTTTATGTAGTCCTAGATGTATTAAGCACCTCTTATTCAGTGTGAGAGGGTCAGGGGGGTGGTGGCAGCCAATGTAACCTTATTTGGCATTATGCGCTTGTAGCGGGTTTTCCGACTTTCCTGTAAAAAGCTCCGCTATGGTTGCACCGTTGAATGGTGTGTTTGTGATCCCATGGCTGGTTTCAAGCATGGCTGATGGTTTTTGTATTCTTTTTGAAGCCCTGGCTCAATATATATGAGTAGCCTCTAACATGTAATATTTTTTTTGTCTTTATATAATTCAAATTACTCACTTGAGTGAGTATGCCCAAAAGAAAACACGTACCCTTAAAAGAAAGATCACATGTACCTTAGATTTTATTTTATTGTCATTTCTCAGGGTTGAGAAGTTTATTTTTATGGTATGCCAAAATATGCCATAGAGCATGATAGAGGACATGCCTAAAAAAGGGCTCTTTCGAGTTTCTCTGCCACAATATTAACAAAGCACTAGTATGGCCGGCCGCCTTCGGAGGCCCCTTTCTCTCTCTCTCTCTCTCTCTCTCTCTCTCTCTCTCTCTCTCTCTCTCTCTCTCTCTCTCTCTCTCTCTCTCTCTATCTATGGACGCACAATTACCTGTGTTGCTAGGGCTACATGGAACATTGGTGGAGGAAGTTCCTTCTGCCACCTGGCTGAATGAAGGGTCCGGAATCCTTTCCCTCATTATAGATTGTATAGATACCAAAAGAGCCCTTTGCCATTGTTTCTCCACATAGTGTCCAACATCATGAGCTAGTATGGCCCCATACCTAGGTAGGTGCCATTGGATACAAGGCAAGGGCGGCCCTCATGTAGCACTTACAATCTATTAATGCCTCTAACTTCACTTAGCTAGGTATGTGTCCCTCCGTTGTATATTAAGCATCATGAGCTACTGCTAGGGAGAGCCTCATCCCCAACGGCACCTAGCTAGGTGTGTGATATGTCTCAAGGAGTAGCTCATACGTGTGTGTAGTAATCCCCAGTGTGAGGAATTAGGGCCCTCTACATAGCTGGGATACTGCTTGGGAGGGACTCCATATATACCTAGCTAGATGCTATTGGAGTCTATAACCTCAGCCGCACCTATCTAGGTATGCGGCCCATTCCTAGGAGTAAGCTCATACAGATGTGTAGTAATCCCCAACGTGAGGAATTGAGAGTCCTCTACACAGTTTCAATTGTGACAAAAAACTTATTATGTGATGGATATATTGGACATGTGTACTTGTGTGGCAGTGCCCGTCAACAAACATGAGCCAACCATTGTTTGGGACAGCCAAGTTGGAGAAGCAGAAGGAAAAGGCGGGCATGAGAAAGGTAGAGAGGAAGGGGGTAATCCTTCTATATTCGAGTTGGAGGTACCCTTCAACAAAGGTTTTGGATCAAATTTGACTCTCTGTGTTTAAAAATGTCATGCACATAACCAAAATAAGTTCTCTCTCTCTCTCTCTCTCTCTCTCTCTCTCTCTCTCTCTCTCTCTCTCTCTCTCTCTCATACCTACAACACACTGGCAGGATGTGGATGCTCAAATAGTTGGCACCCATATAGGTTGATCAAAGAGTGTGGCCTAGTTAACTTTCAAAAACCCAGTGAGGATAGTTGTATTCGCATCCAGATGGCAGTGTCTTTACACAACATTGCCAAGAAGCTTTCAAAAGAGTGCAATCAACCGACTATATAAATGATGTGATACTTCATTGGTAGGATATCTAGATGGACGTCCTTGTATGTAGACATGCGTGGGTAGGCAGTGCACATGTGAAATGTGTACACAAAGGAACTGCTCCACATGGGGGCCCTTTCGAGGGACACACAACGGACACTGATGCATATGTAAGATGGTTGATAAAAAACGGTCAATCATATTATAGGGCATGTGAGAATAATTCAAGATAGGCTTGCACTACTCTAGAAACTCTCTAGCTCTCCCCGCCCGCCCGCCCGCCCCCCCCCCCCCCCCCCCTTCTCTCTCTCTCTCTCTCTTTTAAAATCCAATACTCTCTAGAAGGGAGAACCCTTAACACTAGAGTTGTGTGAACATAAGCCACTTTAGTGGTTATAAGTAGCTTTGTGTAAATTCTTATTCTCACCAACCATAGAAAACCTCACCAAAAGCTTTGGGATTTGTGCTCATGGCATGTAGGGGAGTTGAAAAAAATAAAGATAAATAATTCCATATGAAATTAGTATTTTTCAAGGGCCATCTTTCATGTAAAATCGAGCAAAACTTGCTCAAAAGTTTTGATAACCCATGTAGACCCCTCAAAAACCTTCAAAGCATATTGAAACTTTAGACCTGCATACAATAAGAATTTATGCATATACTATTTTTAGGAAAACGACTGTGAACTCTTTTTAGATGTCAAAGACATATATGATGCTATCAAATTTTTAAACAACTTTAGTGGCTTTTTACTTTTTTTTAAACATGCATGTTTTTGGGATAAAAGATATACTGAAATGTTACTCTAAGTGATAGGACCTCATTGATATCTTATCTCCATGGTTTCATGAAAGATAGCTATCTAGTCTTAAAGTAAATTTTATAGAATGAGGTGCCACGCCACTATTTTGGCTCAAACCACTTAAATGGCTCAAACACAAACCTAGTGTTAAGACTCAATTTAAAACATGCTATTTTGTAATTTTATGCTATGCTTAATATAATACACCTCACAAATTGTGAGTTTTGCCAAAAAAAAGGAGTCAGTTTCAAACATCTTCATGTTGGAGACAATGGAAATTTCTAATTATTTGATCCACACAAAAGTAATGTTGATTTTAATAATCATCGTGCTCTTATTTGAAGTGTGCCTCAAAATTGAGATCGCTAAGATCTTAGAGACTCTTGAGGTGCATATTAAGAACCATCAACATTAATCTGAAGAAGTATGAACATTCTAATGTGGCTACCATAGTCTATATCGCCTCTCAATTGCAACCTCTGCTATACACACGCAACCCCCTTGCACCGAAAGGCCACTTTGGCCCAACTACCCTCAAGTTCCCACTATGCATTAATTTCCATTTCCAGTTTCTCTTTGTGCTCTCGCTCTCTTGCGGATGCAACTTCAACTTCCCCTTCCTCTCCGTGCTCTCAATCTCTTGTGGTTGCACCAACTGACCCGACCCGAGCACGTGCATGCATTATACATAACATAGATAATATTCAACTTAAATGTTTTAGATCCAAACAATTGATTTTCAGGAAATTGGGTCCTTGCCATTGAATTAATCCCTGTAGGAGGTCGACTAGGGGTGCACAACAAGAGGAACGTGATGCATCAGCAGGAGGTTGACGACGCCAGCCAGGGCACAACAAGAGGAAAGTAGTGCAGGGAGGGCTAAGAGAAGGAACTTGAGGCTAGAACGGATTAGATTTATTGTTGTGGAGAGTAATGGAGTACGTAGGCCGGCTGAGGAGTTAGAGAGAGCGAGCAAGGAGGTGGAGGACCCGGGAGTTAAGCCGGGTTCACTGTGAGAGGCGAAAGTCGTGAGAAAAAGGGTAGAGCCAATCAAAATCTTGGATTTGCTTACCTTGTTCACATAAGGTGGTGGAAGGAAATGAAATGGCAGCCACGTCAAGGCAAAAAAAACCTTTTTCTCTTCCACCCCCCCTATTCCTCTTTCAACACCCCCCCTCGTCCACCCCCGTCACCCGTGAGGACTTCCACCTTGACACCTTTTCCCTCCAACCAATGGAGCAGCGGCACACACTCATGATGAGCTTGTACGTCCATCACCTTGCGTGAACCGTAGGAAGGCAGAAGAGATAAGCATGTTGGTGTTCCACCTGGAAGTAAGGAAAATTGGCTTTTCTTCCATCGTTGCACTATGAACCGAGCCTAAAGTCGAAAGGCAGGCGATATAGGAGTTGAGCGCAAGGAGGTTGAGGACTTGGGAGTAGAGTCAAAGGGCAGGAAGTTGCACTTAGATAAACCCGACCAACGTCTCCCATTTTATAGTTGGAAGCCCACATGCCAAGGGTGCTAGCTAGTGTGCTCCCACACGCAGAGGTGCGCAAGAGAGGATTAACGTGTGCTGCACTCATGGGCTGGTCGAGGTGCTTGAAATTGGAGGCCACGTCGGTCGATGGCATGCCACAAAGGGAAAAGTGAGGGAAAATAGTGAGGGGAAGTCCGTGGCTGTAGAGACTTGCAGCCATGCGTAAGGCCACACCTACCTTTTTTATATCTAATATAGATAATATAGATATAGATATAAGGGTGAAAGCATGAATAGGTGGAAAGCTATATATGTGATATAATTAAATAGCATAGCATGACATTGGGGGTGTGGTCACTGGTACCATATTTCAGACATCCAAATTTATATATTAAAAAATGTTATACTTAAAAATTCAGCCTTCACACACCCACTTTCTTTCATGAGTAGTTGGCAGTTTCAAACACCGTGCCCCCCCCCCCCCCCCCCCCCCCCCCCCCCCCCCTCTCTCTCTCTCTCTCTCACCCGCGTGCGTCCTCAAGGTCTAATGTGCTTAGAGCTTCTACTGTGCAAGCTTGGCTGCTTCAAGGATGATTGCAGTAACCGCCCTCTTCTCTTCGAGGTATGTCTCTCCCATTGAACATGTACACCCTCTAATGCTTGAGCACGCGCCCCCCACCTGGGATCATTTAGCTACATTAAGCTGCATTTGGAGCTGCATGAGTGCCACACCTTGCTCATTTGAAACAAGAGGTGAGCAAAACCTAATGCTGCTGCTGGCTGCATGAGAGGACATAGACTCCCGAGGTAATTTTCTAGTCCACAAGCTGCAACCTTGGGGCAAATCCCATAGCACATCACCTTGAATGCCCTGCTTACAAGAGCAGGCCCATGAAGTTCTTGTTTCTTTTTAGCAGGGATGATTAGGGAGGGCACACCACGTCTCATGAGTTCATTGGATGATGTGCGAGTATATCACTTGAGACTGCATCATGGCACCTTCCTCAAAGCATCCAATTCAAGCAAGCAGTAGTCTAGTTAGGAACATCGAACCACCTCTGCATACGAAGTTTTGTCGTCTTGCCGAGGAATTTCATATGGAGCATGGATTTCCATTGGAGGGAGTTGATCCGTGTAGCTTGACAGGAAACAATGACATCTCTGAGGAGGACTGGGAAGCTGTCTTTATATGCCCAAAGCCTGTTCTGGGTAGCCAGAAGAAAGTGAAGGCATACCATGCTCGGTCGGAGTTCTTAAAAAAGCTTGTGTGGAGACACTGGGATGTCTACCAGGAGGGTTCCTTCATGTATGAAGTAGGGACTCAATTTGCAAAGGCCTTTGCATTGGAAAACTGCAGTGAATCTGGCAAACATCAAATTTCTTGGGCTATCTTTGCAGAGATGGCAATGAGAGCCTCAGAAGAAAGACACAACTTGCAAAACAAGATCAAGAGGTGGGAAGAGTAGATGAGTAGTAGAGGGAGAGGTTCCAAAACCACTGCTGCCTCTACCAGATCATCATTGAAAACAGAAGGTACGTCTGTACCATTGTCAAGCGTGCCTAAAGGAGGTTGCCTGGTACAATTAGTAGAGGAGGATAGCAGGGCACTTGCAAAAATGAAGAATATTGCAGAGTGCAGATTGCAAGACTATAAGTCAAGACTAGAGGGTGCAAAGAAGCAGGTAAAGGATCAAGTCAGATAATTGCATAGGGCTGAGGGTGCTTAAAGCTCAAACACTTTGGCCATAAAGTTGCAAATGGAGATTGATTGCGTGCAAGACCCTGTAGCTCAACAACGCCTGATTGATTTGATTGGACAGTTCTCGAGTACTACTAGAGACAACGTTGCTGAATTAGAAGCCAATGTGGCTAAAGCAAAGGTGCATACCCTCCTACATGTGCTTCACTTTGTTTTGGAGTATGTGGTTCACTTCCATGTGGTTATGTGATTAGAGTGTTTTGGATTGTATAATTCTGTACTGTATGAGCATATTCTATTTCTGCTATGTGCTATATAGCACAAAATATGTGCTATATGGTCACAACATAGCCATCATCTTCATGGAGTGGGTGGTTATATGCTATGTGCCATGTGTGGTTATGTGCTATGTGCTTTATAGTTCAATCTAGGTGCAGCATGTTCACAATAGTACCCTCATCTATTTGGAATGTGTGTGATTCTATGCTATGTGCTCTGTGTGGTTATGTGCTATGTGATACATAGCACAATGGACATGTGTAATATGTGCTATATAGCATAACCTGTATGCTATATGCTCATAGTATAGCTCTGAAGTGTATATTAAATATAGATATGTGCTACATAGTACAATGTTTTTATGTGCTATGTGCTAAATAGCACATTTTGTGTGTTATATGTTCACAATATAGCCCTGGAGTGTGTGGAATAGTGAATTGTGCTATATAGCACAATCTCTATTTTTACTATGTGCTACATAGCACCATCTCTAATTGTGCTATGTGCTACATAGCACAAAATTTGTGCTATATGCTATGTGCTATGTCTCATATAGCCCACTGCATATCATATACCCAACAAGTTTGTGCTATATAGCATATAGAGAAAATGTTTGGGCTATATCTGGTATTTTAAAAAGTCTCTCTACTATGATCTACAGTGCATACTCTATGTAGCACTTATAGCACATTATACTTGGACTGTCCTATGTGCTATATAGCACAGTGCATATCATATACCACATCAAGCTTGTGTTTATAGCATATAGAGTAAGTGCTTGTCTTATATGTAGTATTGCAAATAAGGGATAAGATTCACACTGCATATTCTTTTCAACAATCTGCTTTTGTTGGGTTATTGAGACTTAAATTAGATGTGTTGTCTTCTTTGTTTCACAGGCACTACTTGCAGAAGTAGAGACCAACAAAGCACAGGAATCAGAGCACTTTAAATTTTGTGTCACCATGGAGAGGACTTCACATAATGTGGGGGCCAGTTTGATGAAGCCTTTTCCTCCTGTGGATTTTGAGCAAAGCATTAGCGAGGTGGCACTTAATGGGTTCTACCATTGTGTAGGATGTGGATTCCCATTTGATGCCAGAAGCTTGGATGTATTCTCCCTGCCTTGCACCCATGTGTAGCATATGATATGCTTCGCACATGTATGTAGGGACTATGGCTATTGTGTTGCACTAGATTGCAACATGTCTGTTCCCCCTAGAGCTAAGCATATGATTGGTATGAAGGTGAAGAGTGAGATGAAAGAATCAAGTGCAGGTAGTCACTGTGTCAATTATTTACTAGTACTATTGCAGGCCCACTTTCCATTGGGAGTTTAAAATCTTGCATTTAATGAAATCATTTGCAGGTACAGACATCGCAGTAGAGACCTGTATACAAGAATCATTGAGGACAAAAACAGAGAGAGTCTCTACACAGGCCACTGGTAGGTACCAAAATCAGTATTTATGTGTATATTTTGGGATACTCCAAGTGAGACTTTGTAAATAGCTTGCTTTGTAGAACAATCATCGCATGCTTGCTCCAACAAGAAGATGCATTCCATAAGGAAGAATGGCCTGATTATCCCAGGGATGCAGCCAACCCTTGAAGCGGAGTCTGCCGTAGGGGATGCAGTACGTGGAGTAGTTGAAGACATCTTGATGGCAAAGTCTTCTGCAGTCAAATCACCTAGGCAACAACTAACTCCAAGAAGGCTGTTGTGTTCTCCATTGAGTGCCAAATCATCACCAAGTTCCCTCACTAGAGATGAAGGATCAGATGAGGCAGTTGCAGATGCGGTGAAAGCAACACCCCCTCTAGCGGGGAAGAAGCCAACACCAAAGGGCAAGAAATCGACTCCCAAGAACTTAGGTGGAAGTCCCACAATGGATATACCTCTTGATTCATTTAGGAAGAGGAAGAAACCAAATGCAAAGCAATGAGTGTGTTTTTGTTGTAACTTCATGCAATTAGAAGATGTCTTTAGAAGGCATGTGCAATCCATTGCACCCCTATTGTATCCATGCTCATTGATGAATCTAGTGTTGGAATTTGTTAGTGACACGTCTCTTAATTCTTTGCATCGAGTAGTTGCAAACTATTTGATTTATTTTTTGTACATGTTTAGTAATATGTTTCTACTTTCTCTTGTCGTAGATAATCAAGAAGCTAAAAAAAGAGGAACTTGCATGAGACGCACTTGCTCTTCGGGGTTTCTAGATGAGGGGTTTGTAGGTTCACTGGCTTATTCTTATCCTGTGAAGAATCCAAGAAGGGGTGCTACAGCTTCCAGGGGGGTTACAGGAAAAAAAAAGTGTCTTTTGATACAGTTGAGGGGTCTGTAGGTTCACTGGCTCAGTCTTATCCTATGAAGGATTCAAGAGAGGGTGCTACAGCTACCAGGGGGGTTACAGGCAAAAAAAAAGAGTCTTTTGATACAGTTGATCCTTGCACACCTAGTACTGTTGAATTTGTTCCAAATGTGCCTAATGCAGTTGATGTGCAGGTTGTGCATGATGATGTACATACAGATGTTGACCGTGCTAAACTTGAAAAGGGTACATTACCCACCCCCACCACAGTTGAATCTGGCATAGATGCCATTGATGATGCTATGGTAGTTGATGCCTGCACAAATTCCATTGCTGATGCTATGCTAGTTGATGCCTGCAAAAATGACATGGATGCTATGGAAGTTGATGCTCGCACAGATTCTGCTGCTGATGGCAATGTTAATGATGGTGGAACAGAAAGTATTGTTCATGCTTTCATAGATGCCCTTCTTGATGTAGTTGTGGCTATGGGTACAGATGCCACTGTTGAATCTGGCATAGATGCCATTGATGATGCTACCACAGTTGATGCCTGCACAGATGCCATTGCTGATGCTACGGTACTTGATGCCTGCACAAATGACATTGTGGATGCTATAGAAGTTGATGCTAGCACAGATGCTGCTGCTGATGCCAATGTTAATGATGGTGGAACAGAAAGTATTGTTCATGCTATCATAGATGCCCTTCTTGATGCAGTTGTGGCTATGGGTACAGATGCCACTGTTGAGGATACCAGAGGCATGGGTGAGGAGGTACTCATTGAGAGAGAAGATGGAACACGTGAGGCAGTGGGTGCAAGTGATGTCACAGCCCAAGCCGAGGTGGTCTGTCCAAGTGATGCAGCTGATGACATTGTTGATGTAGAGGAGGCAAAGGGTACAAATGCCGCTGTTGAAGATATGGGAGGCTTGGGTGAGGAGGACCTCACTAAGAGAGTACTTGGAATAGGCTCAGCAGTGCGTAACAGTGATGTCGCGGCTTCTGCCGACACAACTGAGGTAGGTGACAGAGCAGTTCAATTGGGAGAGGTAATGGGAGAAGTTGTCGTGGCTGCTACGGACATGAAAGAGGCAAATACACATAATACAATTGAGGCATGTATAGAGCAAAACAATGAGGCAGGGAAAGGAACAAAGGTGCCCACTGAGAGAGCAGCTCAATCGGGAGAGGCAATGGGAGAATATTTCATGGCTGTTGTGGACACGAAAGAGGCAGTTACACATGATACAACTGAGTCTTGTACAGATCCCACTGTTGGGAATACCAAAGGTAAACATTAGGAAATTTCGGAGTTCATTTGGAGGGCCTTCTAAGAAAATGTATTTTTTGCACTCTCTCTCTAGAAAAAATGGCAAATAATAGAGCTGGGTCTTTCAAGGTAAAAGTTCAAAAAGTGTACTTTAAGTAGATTCCTTACTCTTCTGAACATTCCTTCGTAATGATTGAGGGATAATCTTCTTTTCAGTTGCATTGAATGAACCTCGTCAATATGGAGGGAATGAGGCTAACATGGAGGGACGAAGGCGCAGCCGCTATTCACTTTCCATTAAACCTGCACATTTGGCTAATGGCGCACTCCTCAAATGGCACAAATGTTATGCAGAAAGGAGCCAAATATCACCTTCACATTGATTTGGACAATGAGTACCAACCATTGATTAAGCGTAGTAAAACAAACACACATATACCTCCCGCTTCCATAGACACGCTCAGAGCTCAGGGAGCTAAACACATAGATATCTGGATGAGAGGCTCTCTCTACCCTAAGAATCCAATGACTAATGCGTCTCCACCATTTGTCAATCCTACAAGCTTATTGACCTTTGTTGGTGATGGAGAAAAGGGCCTTCTGGGTTATTGTAAATCTCTTACAAGAGAAGCTGAAACTTATAAGGGCATTCTCCAAGCTCAACAATGTAAGACTGTTCGTCTTTCACATTTACATTCTACAGATCAGGTTACCATTTTGCAACACAAAACAGAGGTACAGGAACTGAAAGGAAAGGTACGAAGTTGTCAAATGAAGGACACCATCTTGGGTGGTCGTATCCGAAAGAAGAAATTGCGCAATCTTGAAACATTGCAGGTTGCATCCGGAGGTCTCAAGAAAAGAATCCGAGCATTAAGGTGATGCTTCTTGGTTGGCTACATTGTCTTAGTTAAGTAATCTTTTTGTTTTTTCTTGTTATGCATTGTTTTCATGTGCCTAAATAGTGTTAGTGAAGTAAATTTTCTGTTATTTACTTATGCATTGTCTTTGTTGACCGTTGGGTCAACAACACAACATAACTCAAGTTTCATACCAAAGTCTTATCTTTTGCGAGTTATGAAATGCTGCAGATTATGGCTATAAACGTCATTTGTAATGAGTAGTTATTCTAGTTTCAGAAGCCGGGGTGCAACGGCACTTCCAGATTGTAAATACAAAGCCATTTGATCCTTTCAACTCCATTTTTGGTTAAACCTAAGGTAGCCTTAGTATATAAGGTACCTAGGTCATTTTGTAAAGAAGACTTTTAATCATAATCAAACTTTAGCGCTACCGTCTACTGTGTGTGAGAGAGAAAGAGAGTGAGCGTGAGCTTCATCCTCTCGCTACGCCCGGCTCGCTCAACGCATTGGAGATCTGACTGCACCATTGATGTAGGCTTGAGGAGAGCTACGTGACAACGCCAAGCATTCCACGCGAGACAAAGCGCAGACGCCGACGCATCTACGAGCTATTTGTGGTCGTAAGTGTATCAAACGATGTATGTTTTCTGCGTGCTAATAGTCTATAGAAACGTGGCAACATAAGCTACGCATAGGTACTCATAAATTTCAGTTTCGGGCACTTTCAAAATTCTGCTCTGTCATCCTAAGCGTTTTCCGCAGACGGGTTTAGAGTGAGGGTTTTGAGTGTAGAAGCTTAGGGACAAGTGTATCCTAGTGAGGGCATGGTGTTCCTTAAGTTTCGTATGAATCTGGCATGATTAGGTGAGTTACCTTCCGTATGTGTGTATGTGGCTAGGTGGTGTAGTTGGAGCAGTGAGGTTCTTGATTGTGGTTTAGTTGGCCTTCTAGAGTGTTGTATGTATAGGATGGTCTCAGCTTGACAAGCTAAAGAGATTTCCTCCGTGTGCCTATCGTGTCATCTGTGTCCTCGATTGACATTATGTTGATCTAGGTAGTGTTTGCATGCACTTCATGGGTGTGTGAGTCGCTTCCCATCCAACATTGGCGCCGCTGCCGGGGACACAAGGACCTAAGTAGGTTTCCTACTAACACTCGTGTGATGGTTGCTTGATTTAGTTTCGGCTAAAGAAAGCGTTTTTCTTAAGTGGATCCGGAAGAGGATATTCCGCGATCAAGTGGATAGCCACGAAGCGTGTGTCTTGCCGAGGGTCTGCGACTAGATAGGTTTAGTTAGGATCTGTGGATTAGAGTAGTTGTTGGTGGTCGAGTGATTTGTGAGGTGATAAAATCGTTTACTAGTCCGTGTGTGGCAGTGAAGCATTTTTCTACTCATAGATGCAAAACCCCATATGATTTGTAGGAGTAGATTTAGGTAAATGATCAAATTCTGATCTAGAGCTATTCAACACTGAATTATTTGCTAAAGTGCTTGATTGCATTTGGAATCACGGAAAAGTGTGCTTTTGAGGGTAAAAATGCATTAAACAAGCTTTTGTGGATATTTTTGTATGACTGATTGATGTTGTGCATATAAAAGAGCATTCGCAAATCCATAGATTCAAACAGAAAGAGGATGAATCAGTACGCAAAGCATCATTACGGCTCAAGAGATATGTTAAGCTCTGTCCGAGAGAGGAATTACCTACGCAAGCAAGACTAATGCTGATCTTTATCCAGGGAATGAGACAGGCGGGCCTTCAGAAGGATCTGCATATGATAAGGAGGAGGACGCTAAATGAGTTGATCAAAGAAGCTCTGTATCTAGTGGATAACTGTGAGGCATACAAAGAAAAGGACTTAAAGAGTTTAGGAGATGACACATCCTCTCAGCACAGTGTTTCACAGATAAGTGAGTCCATTGCCAAGCCAACGGCACCTATTGATCAAGAAAAGCTTATCGACGACTTGGTCAAGAGGTTGATTCCTCTTGTAAGGTCTGATTCGGGAGAGCCGAAGTGGTGTGAAATTGAGAGAAAATGGACGAACCATACGGGGGAAGAGTGCTATTATAGCATGGAAAATGCTAGGGAGAGGTATGTACAACCTGTTCTAGAAGCACCTACTCCACCTAGATACATTACGGGGAATGCGCCAGGACCAGTAGGAGTTTTAAGGCCACAGCTTGTCTTAGGACAACAACCTCCGCTACCAGGTGATAGAATGCCGGTAGACATGAGATACATGCCAATGATGGAAGCATCAAATAAACCAACGCCAGTACCAGCTACAATGTGGTATAGCAACAAAAGTGAGTACTACCCTTCGGAGCAACAAAATGTGAGAGAAACACATGGAGTGGTGAGGCCGGTACAACCTCCACCTCCTGGGTTTCAGTCGAAAGAAAGAAGGTATGAAATGGACGAAAGGACATTGCGATTCATTGCAAATAACGGCTTATCTAGGTCAAAGATTTCTTATAGCCAAGAGGAAATGCTAAAAGAATCTCCTCAACCAAAGACAGATTGTCACAAAAGTCTTGACAACCACTTGGTCAAACAATGTCCTCATATGGAGATCACTGAAGTAAATGCCTATTGTCTTGAGTGTGGCATCACTCACTTGATCCCCGATTGCCTGAAAAACCCAAACCAAATCAGGAAAAGAACGACAAATGTAGCCTTTGTACATATGCATGGTTCTCACAACTTCGTGATCCCTGAAAACGAGTGCTCAACCGCAAGACATTCTGCATTCACCCCATCTCATTTGCAAACATTGCATTTACATGTACATGACCTCCCATGAAAACCAAAAGCAAATGAGCACATAACATTAAACGCATCTTTGAGATACATCAGTTTGATATGATAAACACAACAGCAAGTATTTCAATCTTTCAACTTTCGCACGAACCAAGGCTTCAGCTTCTCAAAGGACCTTTGCCCAATTGTCACATGTGGGTGGCTATCTTTAAACTTCAAGAAATACTCTGTCTGCTTGAAAAAAAAATGCATTAGAATTACATTTTGCTATATATCACACATAATAGCATAGCTACAGATGCATTGGTGTAGATACATATAGCTATGCTATATATCACACATAATAGCATAGCTATAGATGCATTGGTGTAAATACATATAGCTATGCTATATATCACACATAATAGCATAGCACAGATAATAGCATAGATAGATAACTCAGCTTTCATTACATGCTCAATTTTGCTATATAACACATAATAGCATAGATAGGGATTTTTAGCTGTTATTACACACACATCACACACGTCTGCTATATAGCACACATAGTGCTCTCATATTATAATACATTTCTTCTACATAACACACAAAAGAGAATAGACAGGGATATTGTGCTATTATTACACATATCACACTCTGTATAGCACACATAATAGCATAGACATGGATACCGTGCTACTATTACACTAACATCTGCTATGTAGCACACATAGTGCTCTCATAATATTATGTAATCTGATAGCACACATAATACCATAGATAGGTATATTGTGCTATTATACACACATGTCTGCTATATAGCAGACATGATGTTGTCATACTCTGATAGAGTCCTGCTACATGGCACACATAATAGCATAGACAGGACCATCGGGCTACTATTACACATAGTTATGCTATATAGCACTCATACTGTAAGAAATACTATGACATAATAGCATAGATAGCGACATTGGCCTCTTATTACACACACTAACACTATATGGCACACATAGTGCTCTCAATATGTAATATAGCTCTTTCACATACCACACATCATATCATAGACAAGAACATTGTGCTATTCTTACACACACTTTTACTGTATAGCACACATGTTGCTATCTTACTACAAAAAGAGTCCTTTTACATGGCACACTTATTGCATAGACAGGGACATTGGGCTACACTTGTGCAATATAGCACACATAATAGCCTAGGTAGAGATAATGGACTATCGTGACACATTACTTGGCTACATATCACATATAGTAGCATGTACACAACTCCATAACACCCAATGGGTAGCTATTCATAAGAGTGAGATGTTTCACTTGAGAGTTATTCATTGTAAGAATGAAACATGTTTACCTGAGATTCATCAAGTAAGTGTATGGGATGCTCTTGATAATGTTTTCTGCCCAATCGTTTCCGACAAATATCTTTCTTGTTTGGAGACACCCTACTATGCTCTATCCAAAATGTAATAATTGTCTGCTTCAACTCCTTCGATAAGGAACTATCATTTTCAGACTTCCTTTTGCATAAGTTGAACCTCAGCGTACTTGACATAGGATCGCTGTCAAGTCTACCCAAAGCTGAATATAAATTCCTTGGATGAACATTTAATAGCTTTGCCACTTTATGTAGAGTAACACCTCTACCTTGGCTCCCATTATCATGCAGTAATCCATTCACCAGCATGCTGAATGTGCTTCATTTTAAAACATCTCGTCGGCTAATTTTGGAATCTTTAATTCCTGTAAGGAGACCTTGAGTGCAGAAATAAGGCCATTTGCAGCAAGATACAAATCTTCACAGAATGGCAAGATCCTATCATCATTGAAAACATCTTGAAGGATTGCATGCTTATCTTCTTTCTCGTAACTATGCAACTGTCTCACAATGTGCTAAACAATATTCTGAATAGTATGTTGCTTCTTGTCTTCCTTTGTGTGTACATCGACGTCCTCCCTATGACAATCTTCGGCTCCAATGTCGATGCTTGGCTGTACTTGCTTTCTTGCACGACATCGCTTTTTGTACTCACGTTTAGCCTTTGCTTCATACTTTCTCACTGCAATAAGTTCATCCTCATTTAGACAAGACTTTCTCTTGGAGTGCACCTGCGTATGAACTATATCTATTCCATGTGCCTCATCATAAAATCCTTCGTCCACCATCCTGGAATAGTCTGCAGTAGTTTGAAATGAAAGAGGTTGTACAAAACTTTTGATTGTAATAGTGAACTAAAATCCATTTGTGTTGCATTGTTGAGTTCAAGAAGCTCCATTGTTGCTTGTGAGGAGGTATGAGCTGGAACCAAAGCGAGAGGAAAAGAGTCTCCATCATCCATATTCTGAATAGGAGAGTAGGAGAGAGAGAAAGAGAGAGAGAGAGAGAGAGAGAGAGAGAGAGAGAGAGGGAGGGAGAGGTCCACGCGTGCTAACCACTCCATGTCTTTCAATCCGAGTAGTGGAGTCATGAAGTCAGTTATCTTACCTATATTCTTTTACCAATATTCTTTTAAAAATTATTGGCTTAAAAGCCTAGATATGGTGCCATCCATAGCATCATACTTGGTGTCCATGGACACCAAGTATTTAGACACCATTCTATGCTTTCATCCATAATGCACTCATGCCAAATGAAACAAAATAAACAACCTATTTGCTTTCCAAGGGCTCAATATCCTTCCTTTTTCCTACAATAGCATCCCTACTGCACACGATCCAAGGTGGAAACCACCACAAAAGCCAGCAACCAAACATCAAATCAACCCACGGGGTTTTACAAAGATCCCCCAAATCTACAAAGCAAATACATCAATACATAAGTCCATAGAAAAGACAAACCTTGGTTGCCACCACTGGTAGAGGCTCTGTCATAGTCATCCACAGTGCCCAAGGGGAGCCGAGAGATAGTAGCAAACACAGACTAGAAGGGTAACCCCTGCATAATTGAAGAGAGCATACTGGTGAGAGAAGGGTGGAGCCCAAGTGTCTCCATCACCGGCCAAACCGGACAAGGCCAAAGAGAAGGCGAGGGAGCCACCAAAAGACAACACCCTACCCGACGTCACCATCCAAGGTCTATTGAACCAGAGCATCCGCGCATTAAGCATCACCACATGCTATTCCAAGAGAGCCAAGATCCATCAAAGGGAGCCCATGTGTGCCGCTGAGGCCGGCCCTACTGCCATCAACGACGATGACAATCTTTCCAACAAGTTGAGCAGGATGAACCGGGCAACCAATTTTTCTCCAAAAAGAGCGAACAGGATGGTGACACTGGGAAGATGGGGAAGACAACTAAGAGCCCCACCTAGGCTAACTCTTGTCCATCCTTCCAAGTCCGATCCGCATCCACAAGCCATCATGACACTTCCCCCCGGCTAAGTCCCGCATCCCCTCCCAACACTTCTCTCCAGAAGGGGTTCAAAGTACCCCTTATAAGTGTTAAGTATGGAGCCTGATTTACCTTTGTAATTTTCTGTGGTAAAAGCGCACATTTGTAAGGCCCCCATTATGAGGAGAAGCCATCGTGCATGAAGGAAAATCACTCACCGGAAACCAAAATTTTCATGGACAAGAATCACCGGCAACTTTAGAGGCCTCGGGGACGGAGGCCCCCGAGATTTGTTTTTCGCCGAAATATTCCTTTTCGTCAGAATATTATGGCCAGACAGCGGTCCGAAAACAACAGGTCGGTTGGCCGGTGGTCGGAAGTCAATGGCCGGTGGCCGAATTCAAAAGCGGACTTGTCTTCTCAAGGGCGGCCACACATGGGCGGATTGGAGGGTCCGATTTGGACTTATTCGCACAAGGGCGGCTACACATGGCTGTCTCTCATAAGAGAGGGCAGCCCTTTTGGCCTATAAAAGGAGGCCATTTCTACACACATTTCATAGTGTGAAGTTGATGCAACAAGGTGAGTGTGAGGTGGTGAGAGTGAAGCAAGGCGGGAGCTCTATCAAGGGTTTAATCCCTTTGTAAACTACTTCTTCTTTTGAAGTGCTAAAGCCATTGAGTGGCTGCTTTCCCGTGGACGTAGCCCACATTGGGTGAACCACATATATCGTGTGTACTCTCTCTCTCTCTCTCTCTCTCTCTCTACTCTATAATCTCTTGTGTGTGAAATCTATCTCTCTCCATTAAGTAATCTACTCAAAAATCTATTTAGCTACGTCTTATTTTCTAACAACTGGTATCAGAGCAAGGTTTGCTCGTAGCTAAATTATCTCAAGGAAAGGATTCCTTGAATTGAGTGGGAGTTATGGCGGAGGAAGGGAAGCTCAAGATTGAGAAGTTCAACGGCAAAAACTACCAACATTGGAAGATGCAGATTGAAGACTATCTCTACCAGAAGGACCTCTATTTGCCACTAGACGGTCTTGCGAAGATGCCTGCAACAATGGCAGATGAAGAATGGATTGTCCTTTATCAAAAGGCACTGGGAACAATCCGGTTAAGCTTGGCGTCAACGGTGGCCTTCAATGTTTCGGAGATGAAGACCACGGAGGACCTGATGAAGTCACTTGACGAATTCTACGAGAAACCATCGGCGTCCAATAAGGTATTTCTTATGAAGCGCTTGTTCAATCTAAAGATGACAGAGAATGGTTC
Source organism: Adiantum capillus-veneris (assembly GCF_014529385.1). Taxonomy (NCBI): domain Eukaryota; kingdom Viridiplantae; phylum Streptophyta; class Polypodiopsida; order Polypodiales; family Pteridaceae; genus Adiantum; species Adiantum capillus-veneris. The sequence continues at coordinate 108,444,530 of NC_140958.1, forward strand.
AGTTGCAGAACACCTAAATGACTTTAACACAAACATAAGTCAACTTCGATCAGTGAAAATCAATTTCGATGATGAAGTGCGAGCTCTCCTTATACTATCATCTCTATCGGATAGTTGGGACAGCCTTGTGATGGCTGTAAGTAATTCTATCTCTGGCACAAATACTCTTAAGTTTGATGATGTTGTGGGTGTTCTCCTAAGCGAGGAAATGCGAAGGAGAAGCATAGGAGAATCATCAAGTGCTGCACTATCAGTGGAAACAAGAGGAAGGCCTAAGGAGAGGTTCAAAAACCAAAAGGGTCGTGATCGCTCAAGGCGGAGCAAGTCACGCACAAAGTCAGTTCTTGAATGTTGGAACTGCGGCAAGAAGGGCCACGTCAAGAAGGATTGCTGGTCCAAGAAGAAGAAGGAGACAGAGTCTCAAGACAACAAGCTAGCATCGGAGGCCAATGTGGCAGGTAAAGTAGAGCAAGATGCTCTAATTCTCTCATTAGACAATGTGTCTAATTCCTGGATAGTAGATTCCGGGGCTTCATTCCATGCGACACCACACAAGCAACATTTCCAAGACTACACCAAAGGTAATTTTGGGTATGTATACTTGGGAGATGATGAAGCTTGTGAGATTGTTGGCAAAGGTACAGTTTCTGTCAAAACTGCTAACGGCAATGAATGGAAGCTTAAAGATGTTAGGCATGTTCCTTCTCTTCGCAAAAATTTGATCTCTACAGGACAATTGGATGATGAAGGTCACAACATTCCATTCGGAAACAAACGGTGGAAGATCTCAAAGGGATCTTTGGTGGTTGCCAAGGGTGAAAAAGTCGGTACACTTTACTTGTGTACTGTTAGCACGCAACCTTCAGCTTGTGCAGCAACTACAGAAGTTGACAGTGCGGTGTGGCACTACCGACTTGGGCATATGAGTGCTAAAGGAATGCAAATCCTTCAAACAAAGAAGCTTCTACCAGGTTTGAAAGAAGTGGACTTAGAGTTTTGTGAAGATTGTGTTTATGGTAAACAAAAGAGGGTAAAATTTATAAAATCAAGAAATGAAAGAAAAAATAAAAAACTTGAGTTGGTTCATTCTGATGTTTGGGGTCCTACAAGTACACCATCACTTGGTGGCTCATTGTACTATGTAACATTCATAGACGATGCGACTAGAAAAACATGGGTTTATGTCATGAAGAATAAATCCGATGTATTTTCCATATTTCAAAGGTGGAAAGCCTTTGTGGAGAATGAAACAGGTACCAAGGTTAAATGCCTCAGATCCGACAATGGAGGCGAATATTGCATCCAAGCTTTTGAAAGATTTTGTGCTAGCAATGGAATTCGGAGGCAAAGGACAACCCCAAGGACACCTCAACAAAATGGGATTTCGGAAAGGATGAACAGGACAATCATGGAACGAGCACGAAGCATGCGGCTACATGCAGGCCTACCGCTTGAGCTTTGGGTGGAAGCTGTAAGTACGTCTGTGTACTTAATCAATCGGTCACCCTCAACGGCATTGGATGGGGGAGTTCCAGAAGAGGCATGGACAGGTAAACCGGTGAATTATGCATTTCTCAAAGTGTTTGGGTGTGAGGCTTTCATGCACATAGATAGAATCCTAAGATCAAAGCTAGATGCAAAGTCCAAAAAGTGTTTCTTCATTGGCTATGGAGAAGGAGAATTTGGGTATCGCCTATGGAATCCTGAAGATGGTAAAATCTTAAGGAGTAGGGATGTAATTTTTAACGAACAAAGTATGTACAAAGATTACTTGGAAAGAAAACAAACAAAAGAAACAGGTGATGAGTACATGGAGCTTGACGACGGTGAAGACTCAAGGACTGCAAACGGTGACAATGTGCAACAACGTCAACCAAATGAGGAGCCTCAACCTATTCCCGAAGATCTACAAGAGCAAGTAGACCTCCAGAAAGGTTTGTTCCTTCCTTCAACCATCTCTTGATCTCAGATTCTGGAGAATCATACGAAGAAGCTATGCAACATGAATCCAAAGAAGAATGGACGAAGAGCATGCAAGTGGAGATGGACTCACTACATCGCAACCAAACATGGGAGTTGGTTGAGTTGCCTAAAGGTAAGCGGGCACTTCAAAACAAATGGGTGTACAAGCTGAAGGAAGAAGAAGGTGGGAAGAAAAGGTACAAGTCTAGACTTGTGGTAAAAGGCTTTTCTCAAAAGAAAGGTATTGACTTCAATGAAATATTTTCTCTTATTGTAAAAATGAACTCAATTAGGCTTGTCTTAAGCCTTGTGGCTGCTCATGATCTAAATCTCGAGCAAATGGATGTAAATACGGCATTCCCTCACGGTGACTTAGAGGAGGAAATCTACATGCTTCAACCAAAGAAGTATGAAGTAAAAGGTAAGGAGAAAATGGTTTGCAGATTAAAGGAGAGCTTGTATGGTTTAAAGCAAGCATCAAGACAATGGTACTTGAAGTTTGATCGATGGATGTTGGATCATGGATTCACAAGATGCAACTCGGATCACTGCGTCTACATGAAGAATTTGGGAGATGGGAAATTCATCATCCTAATGTTGTATGTTGATGACATGTTGATTGCAAGTGCTAACATGCAGGACATCAAAGACCTAAAAGAGGAGCTGTCCAAATCTTTTTCAATGAAAGATTTAGGTGCTGCAAAGAGGATACTTGGTATGAAAATATCAAGGGACAGGACGAAGAAGACAATAAAGCTATCTCAAGAAGATTACATCAAGAAGGTACTACAAAGGTTTGCAATGCAAAATGCAAAACCAGTTTCTACACCTTTGGCTGGTCATTTTAAACTAACAAAGGATATGTGTCCAAAGACACAAGAGGAGATAGCCTATATGTCTAAAGTTCCATATGCTGCAGCGGTAGGTTCTCTAATGTATGCTATGGTCTGGACAAGGCCAAACATTGCACATGCAGTGGGAGTTGTGAGTAGGTTCATGGACAACCCAGGTAAAGAGCATTGGCAAGCTGTGACGTGGATACTTAGGTATCTATAAGGGACAACAACAAATGCTTTGTATTTTGGAGGAACTGATATTTTTCTAGAAGGGTATGCTGATGCAGATATGGCAGGTGACAAAGATACTCGAAGGAGCACTACTGGCTATGTGTTCACGGTTGGAGGCACAGCAGTAAGCTGGGCTTCAAAGCTGCAGAAAGTGGTTTCACTTTCTACCACGGAAGCAAAGTATGTAGCAATGACGGAGGCAAGCAAAGAAATTATGTGGCTTCACAGATTCTTAGAAGAGCTTGGATTCAAACAAGACAATTGTGTCTTGTACAGTGATAGCCAAAGCGCTATCCATCTTGCGAAGAACTCAGCCTTTCATTCAAGGACAAAGCACATTGAGGTGAGATATCACTTCATACACACTCTTTTGGAAGAGGGACAGCTAAAGCTAGGAAAGGTGCATACAAGTGAAAATCCTGCAGACATGTTTACAAAGGTGGTAAACAAGGAGAAGTTGAGCTTTTGCTCATCTTCAATCGGCATTCAAGGATAAGAAGCCAGAATGGAAAGCAGTCACAGGTTTGGTTTGGAGATCAGTCTCCAAGTGGGAGATTGTTAAGTATGGAGCGTGATTTACCTTTGTAATTTTCTGTGGTAAAAGCGCAGATTTGTAAGGCCCCCATTATGAGGAGAAGCCATCGTGCGTGAAGGAAAATCACTCACCGGAAACCAAAATTTTCACGGACAAGAATCAGGGGCAACTTTAGAGGCCTCGGGGACAGGGGGCCCCCATGATTTTTTTTTTCGCCGGAATATTCCTTTTCGCCAGAATATTATGGCTAGACAACGGTCGGAAAGTGGTCGGAAAACAACCGGTCGGTTGGCCGGTGGTCGGAAGTCAATGGCCGGTGGCCGAATTCAAAAGCGGACTTGTCTTCTCAAGGGCGGCCACACATGGGCGGATTGGAGGGTCCGATTTGGACTTATTCGCACAAGGGCGGCTACACATGGCTGTCTCTCATAAGAGAGGGTAGCCCTTTTGGCCTATAAAAGGAGGCCATTTCTACACACATTTCATAGTGTGAAGTTGATGCAACAAGGTGAGTGTGAGGTGGTGAGAGTGAAGCAAGGCGGGAGCTCTATCAAGGTTTTAATCCCTTTGTAAACTACTTCTTCTTTTGAAGTGCTAAAGCCATTGAGTGGCTGCTTTCCCGTGGACGTAGCCCACATTGGGTGAACCACATATATCGTGTGTACTCTCTCTCTCTCTCTACTCTATAATCTCTTGTGTGTGAAATCTATCTATCTCCATTAAGTAATCTACTCAAAAATATATTTAGCTACGTCTTATTTTCTAACACTAAGTTTGGACAGCCAGGGCGACCACTGGCGAGAGAATCCCTTGAAATATTTGAACTTCTTCCCCCTTCTAAGATTAAGGCCACTTTATTGCACTTCCTTGCCATCCCTTGAGAGGTACCAGGGTCTTGGCGTGCATTGTGGCCTCTTTCCATTTTCCCCCTTTCAAGGTAAGCTCTGCTTTGCTTATCATATCCCAGGCCATGATGACCCATTCTTGATTTTGCTCTACTAGCAAGGTAACAAGCTTGGCACACAATGCTTCTACATGAAGCCTGGGGTCCAAGAGTTCAATGCTACCATGTTTCTTTGGTCTTGCCAAAAAATCCCATTTTCCCTATTGGCAAGGGGTCTTGGTTTTAGTGTTTCTCTTTCACAAGAATCATTTGGTAGGCTTCCAAAACTCTTTCCAGTTAGATCATCTCAGCTTAATAAGTGGCAACACAAAGGAAATATAGGGGGTCATGAAAGTATTGATGATCGTGACTCTACAATGGAAGGGGAGGAGAACAAAATCCCACCTTCTTAATTTTATATTAATATTGTTCATGACCCAGTGGAATTGCTGCTTAGCCAAAATTCCCACCCCTAGAGAGGAACCTAGACACAATGCCCTTACCAATATCTACCCTTGACCAATTTGCGGGGTCGAACAAGTCACTTTCAGATAGAGAAATTAATCTTGTATTCTCAATATTGCACATGGATCTTCTTAGTACTTCTAGCTTAGCTTTGAGGAGTAGCAAAGAATCATCTGCACACAACTTTGCAAGCAATTGTTTCCCCCCATGAAGTGAGAGGCCTTGAATCTCCCTGTTTAAAGAATTGTCCTCAAGCAAAGATACCATAGGGTGAGAGCCAATAGCAAAGAGCAGTTGGGCAAGGGGGCAACCTTGCTTGATCAATCTCTTGACCTCAAACATACCCACTATCCTATTGTTGAAGAGTAGCTCAAAGTAGCTTTCCTCCCCAAGAGTATGCACTATTGCACTCAACTTGGGTCCAAACCCCAAGGCCTTCATAACAGTTGCAATGTATGACTACAAAATTATATCATTGGCCTTATCCAGGTCAAGCTACAGGAGGAAACTTTCTTTCTTAGTGAAAACCGTGTATTCAATGTCGACCATGACTGCCAAGATGTTATCATATATAGAACATCCTTTGCTGAAGCCATGCTAATGAGGAGTGATGACTTTGCTCAAGATTGGAGCCATCCTTAATGCCATGACCTTGGCAATGAGCTTGTACACCACCATCATCATTGAAATAGGGTGCTAGTGTTTAAGTAGAGAGCAACAAACCAATTTGAGAGAGCCCTGTTTGCCATTATAACCATTGGAATTTGAGATCCTCCCATAATTCTTTGAAAAATTTGACTGTGAGCTTGTCCCACCTAGGGGATTTTTCCTTCCCCATTGCCTGCAAGGCATGCTAGCATTCATCACCTAAGATTTCACTCTCCAATGATATCGATTCAGCGAGGGCATCACACTACACTTAACAATACCAAGAAGTTTGGTTTTTGCCTTCTCAACCTTCTAAGAGCATACTTCCGACTGATCAATAATTTGACTAAGGTGTTCAAGCATAAGCTTGACTAAAATGGTTACGCATAAGCTTGGCCATAGCATTTTGGTCACTTAAAACATTTCCCTTGTCGTCATTGATTTTTGTAATAGATCACTTCTCCTTTTGACCTTTAGAGATTTAAAAAAATGAGACTGATTGGTCGGGTTTGCTTTGAGGGAGAGCTCTCTAGCCAGTAGCTGGGTATTTTTTATCTCCTTATCTTGCAGATCAACAAGTTGCTCTTTGGTCTCAATCCATATTTTGTGTTCCCCTTCGGAGGCTCCGCCTTTTTGCATACTTTTGGAGATCTCCTCCACTTCTTCTTTCAACTCCCTATGTGTGTCCTCTTGAGAGGTTTTTACTAGCGGCCATGCTCGTTTGATTTCTTATTGAATGTTGTTCACTAGGGAGGACCACGCGCGAGGGTCAGCAACATCCACATCCCTCTCAAGTTTGACGAAAGCCTTCTTAACTAGGGACCTAGGGAGGAGGATCTTAAAAAGATGTTCCCCGGATATTAGTTTCTTCTTTTTCCCTCTCGGAAAGAATCATCATACTAGCCTTGGGTATGTGAAGATTAAGGGAAAAGACATCGGATAAGCTCTTGGAAGTATTGGTTTCCAATAACCGAAAGGGGGAAGCCAATCCGCATGATGTGAGATGTAACATCTATCCAGACGGGAGGCCGTATTGGCATATTGAAGGCTTGTATATGTCCAGCCAGGAGAGCTACCCCATAGACCAATAGTCCACCTTTCGAGCTTCCACCATAATGCACCGGTCTCCCTCCAACGGTTTCTCCCTCAGATCCACCCAAAGTTTAGCTCTCCCCTTAGCATCAATGGTGCATAAATATTTATAAGGGTAATGAACTGACCGGCCCACTTCACTCTTACCCCAAGGACTCTCCCCGACAAATGATTCAAAACATCTTGAGGCTCTAGATTCCTTGTCAATAATGAAGGTTGGTCAGGCTTGAAGAGTAAGGACAACCTTTTGCTCAGAATTCTCAAAGTAAAGAAGGGTTTATGCATAGATGGGTTAAAGCATGGGTTGGTGGTGCAAAATGTACTGTCCTTGACACTTCTTGTGAGGCACTCTTGGATGGTGTTTTGTTGGCAATTTTCTAAAGCCAAAAGATAAATATTCAATATTTCTAAAGGTGTTCTGCCAACCACTTTAATGGTTCTTGATTTAGTTGAAGGAAAGACTCTCTACCTACCCCTTCAAAAGTCTATGAGCTCCCTCTCTCTCTCTCTCTCTCTCTCTCTCTCTCTCTCTCTCTCTCTCTCTCTCTCTCTCTCTCTCTTGCAAGAAGAGGGAAAATTGCAACAAGAAGTTGTAGAGGGACCTTGTGAAGAATTGTCCTAAGGTTTGGAGACTGTGGTCAAGGAGATTGGGATGGAGATGTTGCAGCAGGAGATTGGCCAACAGGTTGTGTTCGAGCAACACCCTCCACTCGATTGTCACCTTTTGTGGAATGTCAATTTTAGCAATTCGGGAGAGCATGTTCCGCACCAACAACTTCCTCACCACAATTGCCATGTTGGATGGCCGGCCATTGCTTATGGTGTCGGATGTTTGGAAGAGAGGATTGTGCACGAACAGCCACTTCTAAGTACATTGCAGGGCTCTGAGTACTTTCAACAGCATGTGCAATACAATCCACTTCATGATGACACGCCTCACAATTACCACAGGGAAGACTCAATCACAATTCGCCATGAAGATGACCATCGGATGCGAGAATATTGGTCTATGATGAAAAGAGAGAGCCGTAGGAGACAACGAGAAAGTGATGCATCAAGTTCAAGGTCAATAGAAGATGTGAATCAGGTTTGCATGAAAGTCTCAAACTACTGGCTGGAAGCAACAAAAGACATGACTTGCGATGCTAAGAAAACCTTCTTTCAATCACTACAAGAGGTTCTTCATATTAGCGACGCTAGCAATGAGACGCTCAAATGTTAAAATCCATGGCGTCGTTATGACCATCGCTATGAGCATCGCTATACTATTTGTTGCATAACGACACTCATAGCGATGGTCATAGCAACGTTGACAGGGGTAAAAAATAAACGGAGAGTGCCAAAAACTTAGATTTCATATCTGAGTTCGGCGCTCTAGCAAAACAGGTAAACCCACACATCTCCCTCTCTCTCTCTCTCTCTCTCTCTCTCTCTCTCTCTCCCCCCCTCCCCCCCCCCCCCAAACACACACACACACACACACACACACACAAGGAGAGGAAGGAGATCCAGGTATGCTCCTTCCCTCTCCCCCTCTCATGTTCCCTTCCCCTCTTTCTCTCGCTCCCTCTCAATCTCTCTCTCTCTCTCTCTCTCTCTCTCTCTCTCTCTCTCTCTCTCTCTCTCACACACACACACACACACACACACACACATTGTGTCTTTGAGACAGAGAGAGAGAGAGAGAGAGAGAGAGAGAGAATGTACACACATGCATAAACAAAAAACACATACACACACATTGAATGTATAAAAAATTACACACACATGCATAAACAAAGAATGCATACACACACACATTGAGAGAGGAAAAGAGAGAGAGAGAGAGAGAGAGAGAGAGAGAGAGAGAGAGAGGAGAAAACAAAGAGAAAGAGACAGAGGGAGAGAGAGAAAAAAATACAAAGAGAGAGAGAATACGAAAAGATAGAGGTAAGGGGAGAAAACAAAGAGAGAGAGAGAGAGAGAGAGAGAGATATAGATTAAAAAAGTAGAGAAAATATGAAATGAAATGTTATATTACATTTAAGATTAGGTTAGATTAAGATCTAAGATTAAATTAGATTATATTTAACTTATATTTAAAATGTATGCTAAATTTAAAATTAGGTTAGACTTAAGATTAGATTAAGATTTAAATTAGATTTAAGGTTAGGTTAGTTACATTTAGGTTTATGTTAAATTTAAGATTAGATTATATTTAGGTTTATGTTGAGTTTAATATTAGATTAGATTTAGATTTATGGTAGATTTATGATTAGGGCAAGATTTAAGGTTAGCTAAATTAGATTTAAGATTTGATTAGATTTAAGATTTGATTAGATTTATATTTAGGTTAGATTTTAGGGCATGTCAATGAAGGGGGAGTTCCAACTAAGCTCAAGGTTTTGCTCAAAGAGCAAACACTACGTACACAACAATATGTATATTCCCATCAGAATTTGACACCTATTAACTCACCCACTAACCATGTTCAATTAGCTCAAAATCACCATAAATTCAATTAGGTTAGATTTAATATTAGATTTTGGATTTAGTTTTTATATTAAAGTCTACCTTCGGGATTACGAAAAAGAATTAGAGTTAGGCCAACGATGATCCCTCTCTTCCTCTCTACAGATGCGACCTTAAGTTGGAAAGCTTTCAACGGCATGATACTCAGATTGGAGGCCAATATGTAATGTGCACAGTAATTCCTCGAATAAGGATCTGCTGTGAAGAGATGTTAAGCTGTGAATTGCTACAGCTAAAGAATAGGCAATGGGGTTTTGTCCACTACATGCATTGTCATATAGACGTGGGTGTGTAGATTTCTCGTACCCACAAATATAGGCATTGACCAATAAAGACGAGATTATAACCCGGTGGTTCTGATCTTCGTACACCTCTAGACCAAGGTGTGCAGAGATCGGACATGACTAGAGAATGTGAGGTAGTTTATAGTGTGATCAGAGAGAGAGAGAGAGAGAGAGAGAGAGAGAGAGAGAGAGAGAGAAAAGAGAGAGGATGCCAATAGAATATTAAATTTATGTCCAAGTTATAAGGTTTCTACATTCATTATGAGTAGTGACGACGATGTGGGACCGTCCAACCAAAACCCCTATCTCTCAACAAGGATCTTATGTACTTGTAATCAATACAAACATGATGTGCGATGGACAAGACGCGTTTCTTTGGAGCACATTCGCAAATTTGACGAGTTTGATCCATCTATTATAGATCGAGTTGTTGCCAATTATAACTCGTCGGACTCTGACGCTGACCAACAGCAGCAATCTTACAACCCAATAGACGTATTCGCAGGAGCTTTGGTAAAGCAACATACATGAGGCCACAAGATATAGCCTCTAACAGCTCGGAGGATGATCATGCAGACCACATTCCCAACAAGGTTATGTTAGAGCCCGAGATCGATGAAATGATCAAGACGATCATGGATTCAGAAAGGCTTATCTATGATGATATGAAAAGTGAAGCCGATACGCCATTGTATGATGGAGCACGCGTGTGTAGATTGAAGGTGCTCCTGGTTCTTCTCAACATGTAGGCAAAGTTTAAATGGAGACACTAGCATCACAACGCTTTTTAGGAGATCTATTATAATGTGTTTACTTCAATAAAAAACTCTAGATGTATAATGATCTGATAGACTACTTACACAAGTGTACCGTATTTTTTTTTATGTGTAGATTGCTCAAAGATCACATACTCCCAGCTGATAATGTGATGCCAAATTCTAGAGAGGAAGCAAAAAAGACCTTGCAAAACTTGGGGATGGATTACAATTCGATTCACGCTTGTGTTAACAATTGCATTCTTTGCAGAGGGGAATACATAGACATCGAGAAGTGTCAAAAATGTGATTCCGAGAGATATCAAGTAGATCTCCACGGACAAAAAATTCCACAAAAGGTTTTGCGACACTTTCCTCTGCTTCCTCGCATCAAGCATTTCTTCGAATGTAAGTCCATGGCCGCCCTAGCATCATGGCACGAGGAGAATAGATCTTCAGATGGTGTGCTATGGATTCTTGCAGATTGTGCAGCATGGAAACATATAGACGACACATGGCCGGATTTTCCAGGGAAGCTTGAAATTTGCACATAGGCCTGGCTATGGATGGCGTAAATCCATTTGGTCAGAGGTCAACATCTTACAATGTATGGCCCGTTGTCATCATCAGCTACAACATTCCCCCGTGGTTGACTACCAAGAAGGGACACCTATTTCTAAGCTTGATTGTGTCGAAGAGCGGTATAAAGTGAAGAATATGGACATGTATCTTCGTCCACTGTTGGAAGATCTACAACAATAATGGATTGGCATAGAAGTGGTGGATATGAGCCAACACATAGGTCAACGGAATGCTTTGGTTAGAGGAATTCTAATGTGGACCATGCATGACTATCCCGGACTAACAGAATACTCACGTGATTTATACTCAAACTCAAACACTATAAATCTTGGTTTTTCTCAAGCTTATCTATTGTCATGTGTATACATGCCGGGCTTCAAACAAGCAGATATAGAGCATGTGTCACATGTGGACCTAGACTTAATGCAGGTCGGGCGCCCTCACTGAAGAAGCAAATCTATGAAGGTCATCAAGCACATCTTCCAGAGAATTCTGAGTTCTGCAACGGTTTTTTGGGAAGAGAGCCACCAAGGATGTCTACACAAGCATGGTTAGAGCAGAAGGAGATGTGTGAAGACGGTTTCCCCCCAGGGATGAAGAGACTCTCTCTATGGTACGAGTTACCATATTGGCCCAGACTCATGATCAATCACTTGCTTAATCCAATGCACATATTCAAGAATGTGGGTAATCTGTTGTGGAACCATCTGATTGGCAAGAAAGATACTTTGGGAGCCAGAGTTGACCTTAGAAATGTGGATTATATGGAGAAATATTGGCCGCAGACAGCACCCGATGGATCGATAAAAATCCCTACAGCACCGTGGATTTTGACAGGAGCCTAAGAATACAAAGTAAAAGAGACCATTCGATCTGTGCGGACCCCCACTAGCGTAATGCACTCGCTCCAAACGTGTTTCACTAAAGAAGGGAAGATTACTGGTTTGAAGTCACACGACTGGCATAAAATGTGTCATGTATGTTTGAAGTGGAATGTATCATAGTGGAGATTGTGTAACAAATTCCTGTGTGGACTTTAATATCATTGCTAGACGTGTTTTGCAGTTTATTTTACCGGTGGCCATTAAGGGATGTTTGTCTCATGACGTCTGTACCACAATCTACAAACTTGCGAAGTTGGTGCAATGGATCTCACAAAAGGAGATCCATGTAGACTCCATATCATTCACTACACTAAACGCTATGGAGGTTATGTCATGTTTGAGAAACACTTTCCTACTACCATGCTAACCATTCAAGTGCATCTTCTTGTTTATATAGTCGATGAGGTGGAAATAGCTAGCACAATACATTCTAGATGGATGTCTTTTTAGAACGTTTCATGAAAACACTTAAGGAATATGTGCGTTAGAAGTCACGTCGTCCGGAGGGTAGCATGACAGAAGTTTGGTTGGTATCAGAGTCCCTAGTTTACATTGGACAATGGCTAGATGGATTTGATAAAGCCCGAGACACGCTATGGAAAACCATAGATGATGAACGTATATCTAGGATTGTCATATGCAATCTCGGTGTTGAGAAGAAGATGATGGAATATCTAGAGGCTAAAATCAATCGCTTTTACATGCTTCACAATCCAGTAATGCAAAAGTGGATTTCACAATACAAGGATGCAAAGCAAGAGCGACAAAGGGCATGAATCAAGTGGAGACGGGGAAGACGACCACCGATGCATTATCTGGCGGGTCTGGAGAGCCTACCAACATTCATGAGCTTAAGATGGTTTCACAATCAATTGAAAAGCTCACAACAGTGCGGTGGAAAAGTGACCGAGGAGGAGTGAGTGGGAGTACTCTCGGGGTTGCATGACCAAGATAAGTTTGCATCATACGACTCGTCGCTTTCAAGTTGTTTGAATGGCCATTCATAATCTTTGTTGGTTGTAGTATAAGTCATATACAGCAGCATGGTGTGAAGGTCGGCATTTTAGGGTGGAACGGATCGACAAAAATTTTTTACACAAGATTGTGGAATCATGGAAAAATTTGAACAGTCTAGTCAACGACGGTCCTCTAATGCAGACCTGTGGTGGCGGAACTCACTTACTTTGGCACGGTACAAGAGATTTTGAGGATCGATTATAAAGGATTTTGTGTGGACTTGTTCGACGTGCAATGGTTCAAGATAAACATGGAGGGTCCCAACGCTATTCTGCGCAGAAGAGAGTCTGGTTTCCTTGAGGTGGATTCAACTAAAAAATGGACCGACCTAAGAGACAATTTTGTACTATCCGAGCATTGCGAACAAGTAAGTCTATAGATATTTAACATCCAATTTTAGAAGTTATGTGCCTAGAAGCACTCACATAAGTTATGTGGCTCTGGCAAGTGGTATTTCATCCTACAAAGTCTGCATCAAACTGGTGGTACGTCATACAGGTAGCCCCTCATAGTACACGGGCATATGAGGACTACCATGTGCCAATCACAGTGGCATCAGTGGACGGAACTGGAGAGGATGCTCAATCTGAAGCCGCTAAGGTGGTGCCAGATGAGCATCAAGCTGCTACTCTCTATGGGGTGAAACGAAGGACGTCTGCCTAAACGGAGAACTCAAACATAGGGAGTTATGCTGAGCTATGCGACGATGAGAGAGAGACCTCTTAAAGCCATAAACATTGTATTTGAACAATTTTGCTCCGTTTTATAATATATATTGTATTCACGTGGCTTTTTGTCGATTCTTGTCTATATGCTATACTTGAAAAATTTACATTGTGTTTAATCGTCATTGCTTCCACCCCAAGCCGCAAGAGTCCTCAAAGGGAAGGTAGATCTTTCTCTTCTAACAAAGAAGTAGGAAGCATGCATTGCTACTTTGTTAAGGTTTAATTTGAAGCCGGCTTGAAATCCTCGTCACAAGAATCCCTCTCTCTCTCTCTCTCTCTCTCTCTCTCTCTCTCTCTCTCTCTCTCTCTCTCTCTCTCTCTCTCTCTCTCTCTCTCTCTCTCTACACAGGAATCCCTCCCCCTATTATCTATATTCTAGATTATAGCTTGTCCATATTTTATTCTCCATTCACTATTAAGATTAAATGTTCGTGTGTTTAATGCAGGTATGGATGATGACGAGTTTAATTCTTCTTTGTCACCCCAGCAGAGCAAGTGGTACAAGGAGCATCATCGCTTTGGAGCACCATCACATCGTTCCACTCCTTCAACATCTCCCTCTGTTTTGGAGCATTCAATACGCTCCGAGACTTTGGTGTCGACGAGACAATCTTCACACTCTTCTAGGCATCGATGCTCTAGTGGTGGTGGCGGCGATTGCTGTGGGGATGCCACCGCTGATGCCTCCACACCGCCTCGTGTTTGACAAGGCTCCTTACCTTCCCCTTGTTTGCCCACCACCACACTATCCACGACATTGCCATCTACACCAGGTTTTACGCGGCTATCGGCCGTTCCTGGCTACACACCACTAGCTACTCCTCCGGGAGTCACCCCAATCGACACTCCTCGCTTTGGGGCCTAGACTCCAGTAGAGACACCTGGAATCCATACCCCCATCGAGATGCCACTAGAGACACCACTCTAGACTCCTCCCAAGACACCCAGGTTCACGCGTTACCACGGGCGAGAGGACTTACCGTAGTCGATCAACATCAACGACGACATCATTTTGGATGACGAAGGCAAGAAGGTGATCTTGCGCATGTGCGGTCTTTACTTTGAGGTGTTTCAACACTACATACTAAACACGTGGAGTGAAGTACCAAATGAATTAAAAGATAGAGTCATCAGCATGCTGCATGACGAGTTTCCCGTGTCAAGTTAGGATGAGCGCTTCAATGAAGACTTGATGAAGGTTTGAATGCGTGAATACTGTAAGCACAAGCGTTCTGAAGTACAAAAAGCAATAAAGCATGGGTGGAACGGACCAGACTAGCTGGCCAAAGAAGATTGGAAGAATGTGAAGCGAGCAGCACGCAAGAATCCTGACTAGTGGAAGCAACAAAAGGAGGCAGCCAAAGCGCGAGTAGAGGCAGGGAGCTCGCACCATTTGGGAAGCGGCCGGTGGGCATCATTTGAGGCCAATTTTGTAAGTTTTTCAATGCCCTTTAGGTTTGGTAGTTACATATATTTGTACTTTTAAATTCTAACATAATGTATTCTTTGTATGTTTTGAACAGTGATCGATGATAGGACGTGACCCCACATAGTACGAGCATGAGTAGGCGAGCAAAAAGGTCTTAAAAGCCCTGATGGACATTCTCAGTTATCCCGGCGGCATGGTTAATATTTCACTTTACTCTTTTACATTTTTTGTATTTTCATGATAAGCTAAGAAGATAGATTCTTTTGTGATTAAATGTTTATACTTACAGAATGTCTTTTTTTTCCTTCCTGCAGAATCCGACAGACACGCCGCTTGGATGCAATGAGACGTCTGATTAGACAATTTCAGTCTAGCCATAGCTAGATAGCAATAGTTTTCTTTTGTCATCGCATGTATAATGAGATGATTTGTGTACGTCTTTTTGTAACTATTGAAAAACGATGTATTTTCTCAATTTTAGATTAGGACACATCATCGTTTGTACTGCATAGAAACGCAAGAGTGATGCTTATCAAACAAGGAGTGCAGAGATGCATACTTCATGCCCTCTTTATCTTTGTGTAACACACCAGTTACCCTTGTGCTTCGGAATCCATAGACATGTCATTGTTCATTACTAGATAACTTGGTGTTGTCTTGGATGTAGATACATATGATGTCTGGCATGTATTTGAGCTTGTTAAGCTATGTGTTGATGGTTGTGTTGTGAGTTCCACACACTTTATCAAGGATTATATTAGGTCACATTATAGTTATTTACTACATAGAAATATGAGGGTTATGCTTGTCAACCTAAGAGTGGAGAGATGCATACATATTCCCTCTTCATCTTAGCATGACGCGCATTACCCTTGTACTTTCTAATCCATAGATACACCATTGTTCATCACTAGATGACTTGGTGTTGTCCTGGATGTGAATACATATGTGATGTTTGGCCTGAATCTAAGCTTGTTAAGTTGTCCGTTGATGGTTGTGTTATGAGTTCCACACACTTCATCAGAGATTAGATTGATTAAACTATCAATCAACATTACAACAACATCCAGGACTTGTGATAAACGTACCTCACAAAAGCTCGATTGTTCACATGTGTACACTCCTACTGATTACATTATTCTCTAACGTTCTACATTCCCTCATGCGCACATAACAGGGTCCAATCCTTGTGATGAGCGTACCTCACACTCATGGCATGTTCACCTCTCTCTCTCTCTCTCTCTCTCTCTCTCTCCCCCTTTTTATATATCTTTCTTTGTGTGTGCTTAGTTTTTCCTTGAACTTTCAACCATTTATTGTATAGTGTATGGTTTGCAATCATAACATAGTGATTTTGGCTACAAATTATGTTAGTGTTTATGGTTCACAATTATGACATGATACCGGTTGTTTGCATTCATACTTTAAAATTATATCTTACAGATATGGCGGACACCAAGCTGGCAAAACCTCAATGAAAGTTTTTCTCGAAGGTTATAGTATGCCATATCACATGTCATAGGCCGAGCTTCATTGTTGCCTAAGCCCTTCAGCTCCGAAGCATTACTACCAGTTTAAAGAGACTTTAACAAAGTCTGGATTTGAGCATCTACAGCTCGTATTTGCACCCACTACTTTTGACATATCTCTAATGACATTAGGTTGATTATTGAACATGGTCAAGCAATCTATTGGACAGATCGCAAAGACTTTTTAGGAGCTAAAAAATCGTGAAATTACTACTTTGTCAAGCATAGCTACTCGCATACAACTTGTGCAACAGTTGAATAGCATGTCCAAGAGAAGGGAGAAGATAGAAAGATCAGCAAAATATATGAGAGGGGAAGCCAGCTCTTCCAGTGTTGTCAAAGATCCAGGAGCTACCATTAGAGCAGAGCTTGCTACTAGTGTCGCTATCGCTTTAGATTAGTCACAACTCCCCCTTGTATTACATCTTTTGCCAGATACTACAATCTTCAACATACACTCTCCACAGTTGGAAGAAGGAAGATGGACACAAGTGAAGCATGTAAGTGTCACCCATCCTGCATTTAAAGATCCACTGTATACTATGAAGATCTTTAAAGTCCACTTGCATGGACCCACAATGGATCAGTAGGTTAAAGACGAAGCCACAATTTTGGACATCGCTCATCGCGGAATAATTTATCCACTTTCCATGGTTTATCACGCGGAGCTTCCAACGCTCAATTCATGTTTTTGGAATGACGGCCATGTAGAGTAGTGAATAAAAGAGTGCAGTGCAGATGATAGTCAATCGGCCATTCACGATTATGTAACCACTGAAGGAACAATAGAGCTATTCCAAAATAACATTTTGCAGATAATTAATGCACTTCTTCAAACCCTGAAGTATCTACATGCGTATGACTACCTCCACAATGACATGCACTCCCACAACATGATGCTCCATTTTGGGCAGAAGGGCGTCTATGCAGGGATTGCGGATTGGAGGTCATGCATAAAGATCAAAAAAACAGTCCACATTCCTTTCCACAACTTGGGTATCAAAACTAGAAAGCAAAGCGAGAGATATTTTTCATGGTCCGCCCCAAAATGTATCTACTTATAATTCCCCCCCTGCCCTGGGAATAAAGTCATGGACGTCTTCTCCATGTGACGTACTTGTAAGCGGCTCTTAAGTGCATGTTCGTTCCCCAAGAGAAAAACAAAAGGGGTCTTTTGAGCAATGAACTTACACACCTTGAGAGTGGCAAAATAATCCATCAACCAGACATGGCGCTTTTGAATTATCTCTCTGTTTGAACGGTGCCCATAGAGTGGGTTATGACATTTTAATGACTTCTCGTCTATGACTAGCTGATGACTAAAATGATGATTTGATTTTTGTCTTGTCTCTAGTGGAAAATGTAAATTATATAGTTAATCAAGTTATCATGTCTTTTTCTTACAACATGGTGGTAGATATTATGTCTCTTTCTTGCAACATGCTTAAGTTATTGTGTCTCTTTCTTGCAACTATATAAGTGGTATTCAATAAGCAGTTTTAACATGATGATCTATTAACTTCATGTTCAAACTTTCTAATCATTGTATGTTCGCTTGATTTGCAGATATGGAAGAAGAACTTAATCATGCTAAAGCTCAGGCGATATATAAAGAGGAGAGAGAGTGGTATGGTAAGGAGAAAGACCTTGCAACTATTGCCAGCATCAAAGAGGATGAATCATGGTTGCAAGGTGAGCCGCTCATGCAATCTTTAAAGAGGAGAGAGAGTGGTATGGTACTCGCAGCTGTTGTTGCCAACATCGAAGAGGATGAGTTTTGGTTGCAAGGCGAGCCACTAAGTCTCAAAGAAAGCAAGAAGCTATGTGCAAACCACTTTGTGTGTCAACAACTATTTTGAATCAGCAACCATGCAAAGGATTCATCTCCAGTAAACCTATCAGATTTGCAGCACAAAGGGCTAGCACGAGTACTGCTACAAAGATTCATAAAACAAGAGAGTATCATGCCAAACAATAACCAAATGGCACTTTACTTCATACAACAGTGTTATGCTTATGACATCCTAGGGAGGCGGGTAGATTGGTCAAACCACCCAAAGAATTTTGGCGTTGACCATGGTCATATTGTATAAAAAGTGGCAGCAAGCAACACCAATAACCCAACGCCTGCACGCAAACGCCCTATAGTTCTACTTCCCAAAGATTCAGAGACACTCATTGAATTAGCAAGTTGGAGGCAAGATCTTGCAAGCCAAGGAGAGACACTTGACATGCTGCGCGGCCGAATCCTTGAGCTTGAGATAGAGCTATCAGAGGCCCAAGCAAAGATGCAATGATATGACTCGTTGTATGGACCTCTACCAGACGAGGCTGGTCCTTTGCAACAAGGACTTGCAAACCAATCTCCTAAGTCTAGAAGTGTTGAATTCAACATAGATGACCTACTGGATGAGCTAACACAATCATTGTCTTAAGCACCCCCCTCACTTTCACCTATTTATTCTCTCAAGAAGCCAATGTGTTGTATCGCAATTTTTGTAATCTCAAAATTGCATTTACTCTCTCATTTCTCCCTTTTTGTATTCTTGAGAAGTAACTGTCTTATATCTAACTATAATTGTGAATCTTATTGAAAAAGTAGCTGTAAAACTTGTGTATGTATGTGTGTTTGAGAGAGAGAGAGAGATGTGAACATCAAGTAGCATAGCATGGTATTCCATCACACACTCTTATCAAACTGAGCAAAAGTTATAGGGCCTAAATCACATATCGCTCCAAACGACAAACGGCATAATCACTTAAAACAAAACATTTCAATCATAATATTCACATCCTACTACATCGATTTATCTAAAGTGCAAGCTTTTGACTTTCACACATTACGATAATCAATAATCTTAATCACTTATAAAAAACAATACGTATAAATCATATCATTTCACATTGCACTATATCAATTTAACTAGAGTGCAAGCTTACGGCTTTCACACATTACGATAATCGATAATTTTAATCAAATTTTGAAAATGATTCTCATTGTAACATGATAATCAATTGCAGACCTTAACGATTGCCATATCTATCTGAAGTACGAACATGAAGTTCTCACACTCCACGATAGATCTTTGAGCACTTATCTATCTGCAGTTGATGCATGTGCACGATCACACAGTGGAATAGATCTTGTGATCCAAATAAAAATAATTAAATATCAATATATTTGGACATGATATTCCTAAATTTTAATTCCAGTAAGAGCATAGTGTGATGACTCTACACACAACAAAAAAAATTGTATCTATGTTCACTTTGAACTGAGAAAATATATGCACGTCAAAATCGAACACTAAACTAAATAAAACTAACTTGTATTATATTATATTTTCAAAGTGATTACCTCATGTGAGAGTACACTCTGCACGTAACGACGTCAATCCCTAAATTATATCACTAATTCACTTCCACGTGTCATTAAACTGAGCACATAGCAAGTGACCCCTATAAAATAAACACCTTGCAATGAGTGAGAGTCTGAGCTCTACACAACATACAAGGATCTTATACTATTTAATCCTAATTTTTTTTTGGGTCAAATATTGAACAACAGTTTAAATTATTTTTAAACAAATTTATTTTCAAACTATTTTATTGATTTCAATGGATTGCAACGTAAAAAAAAGAATGTATTTCTATTTTATTTCTCACATAGATTGTCTTTTATGATGTCAATTGAGCTTAAAAGAGTGTACTGTCTTCTTATATAGAGAGTGCACTGCCTTCTTATGTAGAATTTATTTCGATTAAACATGTCTTCGATCATATGTGTCTTTGATCAAAGTTTTTTCCGATCAAAAGATCTTTCATTCAATTTTTTTTGAAATTATACGTGAGACTGATTTTGTTGACGTGGCACCGTATAAAATGGGCGTATAATTCGGATCAACGGATAATACATCTATTATTCGCGTATTATTTTTCTTCCATATAACAAATAATGCTATTTAGATTTTGGGTAGATTTTGGGAGTTGAGTTGGATTAATCTTAACTATAAAACATGCATCTTGTAGCTATGAAGATTGAATCCTAGACTCAATCACATTATTTAAACGTACTATATATACATTTTTGGTGCACAAAAAAATTTTAAAGGGTTATTATGCATGATTGTGAGCCTTGCACCACACAAAAAACAAGTGATAAAATGACGACGCCCATGCACGTGTCATATAGTCCTGAGGGAGGCCTCCCTCAAAAAAAGAAAATATAGCATATCTCCTTATATTTTTAAAATGGAGAATATTAACCATCCACGCGCAGCCACGGCCAATGCTCCTGAGTCCTCTCTTTGACACCGATTCCCCTCTCATTAAGGCCATGGTCACGCGAGGCTTAGTGAGAACTAAGCCTGGACAAAATCTGACATGTCATAGAGGAACGTGATCGGCAGTAGCAACTAGAGAGAGAAGCGGAAGGTGCCGACAGGAGAGAGAGAGAGAGAGGAAGCTGACCAAGAGCATACCGGCATAGTTTTGTAACTGTGCCTTTTTAGGCACAGTTACAAAACTATGCCGGTGGAAAGGTTTCGCTGTCAGATGTACGACTGTCAGACTTACGGCAAACTAAGCCTCGCGTGACCATGCTCTAACCAATTTCCTTGCGATGTGGCATGTTCTCTTTCATCGTGGGCTGCCAGCACATGCGCCAAACAGGGGTGCCAGTGCACAAGATGCTTGCAATCTTTAGAATAGGCCTAGACGTGGCCTCTGATCTCAATATCAACCCCCGCAATCTAACACCCATGTCCCACAGCCCAAGAGAAGTGATCTATGCTAACGAGAGAGAGAGAGAGAGAGAGAGAGAGAGAGAGAGAGAGAGAGAGAGAGAGAGAGAGAGAGAGAGAGAGAGAGAGAGATTGAGATTAACTCCATTATTGCAGGTATCCCTTTTGTAAGAGATTCAAGTGCTGTCGCACGAGATTGCTTTAGTCAAGAGAGTATTCAAGCTGAGCTATTGAGGGGAGGGGCGATGCAAGCGATGAGGAGGAGGATGCCTTCAAGCTAGACGGGAATTGATATAGGTAAATTGGGTACCCCACCTGCGCCTCTATGTCTTGCCTGTCCACATCCCGTGATCCCGGACCCTTTCTTGCAATATCCAGTGTTCCCAGAGAAGTATTTTACAAGCAGAAAGAAAAACCTGCTACTCTCGTGAGAACCAATTTTTTTGGAAATTCTCCCAACATGAAATTTCAAAAAATAGACATGCCAAGATTTTAATGTCATGCTCAGCATGAGACAGCATGAGACGGCCGAAAAACTTTTTAGTTCACATTAACACTTAAATAAAGTACAAATAGAGGTATGGACGGCAAACTACTCATGAGAGTGTATGAAAAGAAACATACAAGCCATTCTTTATAACCTTGTAGGCCATTTGAATTCAGCACTTTCACAGCAACTGTGAAGTACGGTGCCATTATGTGCAACCTCGTTGACTGAGCCCTTAAACACACACCCAAAGCCTCCTTCTCCCAACAAGATGTCAGGTCGAAAATTGTTGGTAGCAACCTTCAACTCCTTATAGAGGAAGACTCCCTGACTTACAATCAGGTGCAATTCGGGTGCAGGAGGACCAGTGTTCACTGAAAACCTGTAAACAGTTACAATGGACCTGTGAAGTTTGGAGTTTTATCGGCCACTAAAAAAATTGAAGGTTTTGCAAAACGGTAAATTTTGTTGAAGAAACGAGATCACCACTGTCACTAAAAAACTAGAGGGTATATTTGTGTGAGAACAATAGTTTCGAAGGGTTACCACTTTTAGAAACTAGTAAATCAATTTTCATAAAGGGTTTAAAAGTTTAAGAAATCATCGTAGGACCAATCAAAGTCGTTCAATGGTGGATTATCCATATGTGGTCCAATGAGGATCCTTGGACTGTAAACAGGTAGCCCAAAGCTTCATATTTATAATCTAGACTGGCTTATGCAGAAGCCAAATTCCAGAAGCTTCAAGTTCAAACCTAACTAAAGCTCGGTGAGTCTCTCTCTCTCTCTCTCTCTCTCTCTCTCTCTCTCTCTCTCTCTCTCTCTCTCTCTCTCTCTCTCTCTCTCTCTCTCGACTCTCTCCCCTCTTTTAAGTGCGTGATTTATAACACTTAGGATAGAATGGTCATTAAGCCCGCTCCATTGCTAAGCTAATGCACCCTGGCCCCTGCTGTCTTCGCGCATGAGCTATGCAGTTTAGAAACTTGCTGGCTGCCAGCCTTGCAGGTAATGGCGTGCAATAAGCAACAGCACTCATGCACAGAAGAGAGAGAGAGAGAGAGAGAGAGAGAGAGAGAGAGAGAGAGAGAGAGAGAGAGCTACGCAGCTTGCGCTAGCGGCTAGAGTGCTATGGTTGAACACTGCCACGTGCACTATAAAGCATGCAGTCATCAGTGCTCACGACGAATGGATGGCTCGAGCCCGGGGCACTGACTCACATGAGGACCTCATTGGAATCCCAATTCCTAACTTGCCCCATCATCATTGCCCAATGCACTGATAAATCACAGAGCATGACTTTCTCTGCATTGATCGGACCCCTCCAAGAAGCCAAGGCAGAAGCCTAACAGTAGCTCTTCTCATCTTCTGACGGCTCTCTCCAGTCTAAGGTTACACCTCCAAACTAAGGTTGGATCAATATTGTTTCTTGTTTTTAAGCTTCTGTGGATTTTTCGCCAGTTTCCCAAGTTTTCTCCTTGCGATGTGGAGAGAGAGAGAGAGAGAGAGAGAGAGAGAGAGAGAGAGAGAGAGAGAGAGAGAGGTCATGGGTGTGCCGAATTCCCCCTACTGTTGGCCTACTTTGTGGTCTCCCCTTATCTGCTCATGAGCTACATTGGTCCAAGCTGGGTTTCCCCCTCCGTGTAGTGTTTAAGTCCACTATGGTGGAGTACTGATTATGTATGTGCAGGGAGCTCATGGTCTCTTTCTTGAGCTGTTCATGCAGCGACAACCCTTGGCCCCGATGCCCCATGCAAGTCATGCAACGATTTTAATCATTATCATTTTCTTGCTGCAGACCATTGCACCAGTAGACCATGTAGCTTCACTACACAGCTTGTTTACGTAGACATTTTTTACTCAGAGCATGCTTGTTTGAGAGAGAGAGAGAGAGAGAGAGAGAGAGAGAGAGATTCATTTTTTGCACGACATTCATGGAAAATACGATGGCACAAAATCAATCTACAAGTAAGACTAATAGGCAATCCACTCTGTTGGCCATGCCAAATTTTACTCGCATTCAGACCCCATCTCACAAAAAGGTTAAGGTACATGTCTCCAACGAGGATACACACCCTGCTGTGCTGGCGATTTGTCATCATTGAATGTGGTATCCTCTAGTACCTCTGCTACATCTGAGTTGAAAATGAGTTGAAAAGAATAAAAAGTGCATTTTTAGCATGGAATGATGCATGTGCTATCTCATTTGATTGGGTGTATTTTGATGCAAGCAAAGGAAGAATGTTTTGCAAAATTTGTGAGTCCATGAAAAAGTGTCGAAGTGAGTTTGGAACATGTGGCTCTGTGAATATTCAATTAAGTGCAATTAGGTGTCATGCTACATCAAGGCAACACAAATGGTCTTGTTACTCTAAGGCATATGGGAAGAAAGCATTAAAAGATGGCATCGACAAAATAAGAGGAAATGTGGATGTCGATATTTTGAATCTTTTTCAATGCGCTTATTACATTGCGAAGGAAGATCTTGCATTTGTTAAGTTTCGAGCCTTGATAGAGTTAATGGATGCATGTGGACTAAACACATTGTCTTTGTATCATAATGATAAAACAGCCGCAAGTTTTGCATCGTACATCAGTGAGTCGATTTTCAATAGAGTTTTACAGAAGTTGACCTCTTCTCCATTTTTTGGGATTTTGGTAGATGAATACTTATATTTCTACTGTCAAGCATTTGATTGTGTATGCATCTTATATGTATGAAAATGAGCCGAAAACTGCTTTTTTGGGGTTATTAGAACTCCAGGATAGAACGTCAAAGGGATTAGAGAATGCATTGTTTTCTTTGTTTGAAACTTATGGGCTTGATGAGATGAAGATGTTCAGCTTTGGCTCCGACGGAGCATCTGTCATGGTGGGTGTACGCAATGGTTTGGCGATGCTTTTAAAGAAGCGGAGTCCCTATATGACACCAATTCATTGTGTTGCTCATCGCACACACCTATGCATTTCTGACGCTTTCCAAGGTAATGATCTTGCAAATTATGTTGATGGAGTGCTTAATGAACTTGGTGCTATGTTCAAAAATTCGTCAAAGCGTTCTGCCAGATTGGTAGAATTGCAAGAGTTCTATGATCGCCCTCCATTGAAAATGGAGAGGGTACACAAACTTCGCTGGTTGAGTCGTTATAAAGTCTTGGTTAAAGTTTGTGAGGTGCTTGAGCCACTCATCGTTTTTTTGCAGGAAGAAAGTATTGGATTGTATAACAAGGTAGCAAATTTCAAATTTGTTTATGAAATTCACTTTTTGGCTGATATTTTAGAGTATCTTGCGTCCTTAAGCTTAACCTTTCAAAAGTCTTTTGTGGATGTAACGAGTATTACTAGCTTGATAT
Organism: Adiantum capillus-veneris; assembly: GCF_014529385.1. Lineage (NCBI taxonomy): Eukaryota > Viridiplantae > Streptophyta > Polypodiopsida > Polypodiales > Pteridaceae > Adiantum > Adiantum capillus-veneris. Next base: position 108,469,479 of record NC_140958.1, read on the forward strand.
CGTGTATTGTCACTATTATAAAAATGGAGTAAGTTGCAGGTCCAATGGATGAATTTGGCTTGAATTTGCACGGCTATGATGGACATAGATTCCCTATCATTCCAGAGTATGGTGTAAAGCATGGATGGCTATGGACTTTGGGTAAAGCCATGAAGGGTGACATGTACTACAACATGCGCATTCAAAGGTGTGTCATAGGGACAGATCTTGCAGATGCTCTTCATTTTCAACATGAATTTTGCGTGGAAGTCAAAACGCATTTGGAGGCCTGATTTGGTAATGCTTCTTTAATGCAAAATTTTTGGAATCTTCTCTCCTATCATGTTTCCTTGTAGCAAAGAATTGAAAAGTTTTGGTGGTGCTCAAATGGATGCTTTGGTTAAGCATTTTTCTCATGCTCATGCATTAAGTGGGGGCAGGCAAGTAGGCCCCCTTGTAGATGAAAGGTCAATGCGGAGGGAGTTTCATATGCTTAAAGTTCAAGGGGCTTTAGACCCGGGGCGGTCACCGTTTAGAATGTATATGCTATCACATGAGTTAACCGGACAGGATTATTAAAAGATCAAAATGTATACATACATAGGGGGGTGGGGGTTTTTAAAATAGGCATGTAGTGTAAATGTAGTATGTATATTGAGGTATTATTAATAACCTCTTGAACGCACGTGATATAGGAAGTTTTTGATAAGTGACCGCCCCCGGGCTTCAGATTGGAAGGGGAAAACATTGAGAGATACATGGTGCTTGATAGGGAAAAGTGATTGTTGGCGCGAGAAGTATCCTAACCTTTCGTGCCTTGCTCAAATATCAATGTTACAGTGTTGTAGTACTGCCATATGTGAAAGAGGATTTAGTGTACAAAACATTATCAAAAGGAAGCTTCGCAACAGATTGGAAACAAGGAATTTGGATGTATTGATGCGTATTTCTATTGAGGGGCCTCCTTTATCCTCATTTGATTTTACCGAAGCTATCAACCTCTGGCGCGATGGTGCAAAAACATCACAGCATGTGTATGGGTTTCATTGGGAGACTGCATAAGAGACAATCATGTTTCACTCATGTATGGTTGATGTGGATTTATCTATCTTTGATTTGATTGCGAATGAAAATAGATGAGGCAGAAGGTTTGTGCGTTGCCATTGTATCAAAGACGCATCAAAGAAATGATCTTGTTGATGAGTTTTTCATGAGTTTTGTTGTTTTTTAATAATAATTTCTATTTCCTACTGATTATTCATGTCTTTTGCAGAGCCGGGGGTGAGGAATAGGGGAGCTTCGACTTAGCTGCCCTACTCCTCACCTCCCCAAGAGAGCTTGGTTTTGTCATTTCCAAATGACAATGGGGTTCGATTCCCCAACTCTCTACCACGTCCTTACCAACAATGCTTTGCAGGATTCCTCGAACATAAGCTTTAGGGAATGATTCAACTAGGAGGGGAATTTGAGGAGATAGAGCTGAAGCGGTTGCTGCTGCGTGGTCTTTCTTGTACCAGTGCAGATCCACACTTGCGACCCCAGAAGGGGGAGTTGTTGGAGAGACTATTAGGTGCCTCTGAGCCAGTGCAACTCACATTTAGGTTCTGCCTTGTCTTCAGGTCCTTGCAATTCATATATATGTTTTAAAATCAGTGGATTCATATGATGGGTTCATGTTGAGTTGTGGGGCGTGTATTTATGCATGACATCCATAGATGTTGGTCTAACAAATGCGTTTCTTGCAATCTTGATTATTTTGCAACTGTCAAAGCCTTCCATATGTTACTGATGATTCAAAAAAGAGGAAGGGGTGTCAACGTTTTAAGAGCAGAGTAACAACTAGTTTTTCCCGTTGCCTTGTGTCCAGGTGAGGTCCTTGCTAGAGAATGGAAGCATAGAGGATGCTTTTGATGATGAGTTGAGAGATTCATCTTACGAAGAAGAGCTGAAAGAGGTAATATACATTGCTTGCCAGTGCTTGGACCGCAATCCCAATCACAAGCCAACAATGCAACAGGTTGTCAAAATGCTTGAGACAGTAATTATGGAGTCAGACGACGGAATTGACGAGGGTGTTGGTGGTTGACAAGTAAGGAGCGGCCTGAACATGTATAGATCTTCAGAGAGAAGGATGTCAAAAGCTGACGGGGCAACATCTGCTTTTAGGTGACGGGGGGTTCTCGGCACAATTGGAAGCAATGTTCGGTGGTGTTGCCATTGTATGTACATCCATACTCTGATAAACAGCTTTGGCACTTCAGTGCCCATGTATTTTATAATAGTCATATGTAACTTTTATAGTAAAACCAGAGAGTACCTTGCTCTTTGTAAGCCATGGTTAAGGATGCAATTGAAATTTTCCATGATGAAATGCCCGACCTCTTTGTTGATAGACTATTGGTGATAGAGACCAAAGTCTCAAATCCAAGCTGGCTATATCTACTTTCTTGAATCAAGAGCATACCGATGTTATTTATTTCAGGTCTACTCATGTGCGAAGTGCAACACATTTCCATAGTATGTATTGCAATGGCGACCAAAGAGGCTCCATTGTCGCCCATGGTCCTCAGAACTATTTTGAACTGTCATCATGAATGTGTTGAGATTTCTGTCCTTGGCAGGCTTGGTCTTTCTTGTACTAGTGCAGATCCACACTTGCGACCCCAGACGGGGGAGTTGCTGGAGAGACTATTAGATGCCTCTGAGCCAGTGTAACTCACATTTAGGGACTGCCTTGTCTTTAGGTTTAAAGTTTGACTCACCCACGTCCTTGCAATCATATTTTTTAAAATCAGTGCATCACATTTAAACTGGTTGCTCTTTTATTCAAGGGTCTTACTGGTTTTGTGGTTGGAATTGTCACAACCCCCCTAAAAGCAAGAAAGGAAGAGGGTCCACTGATTTTAAAAAATATGAATTGCAAGGAGAGGGTGAGTCAAACCTTAAACCTAAAGACAAGGCAGTCCCTAAATGTGAGTTGCACTGGCTCAAAGGCACCTAATAGTCTCTCCAGCAACTCCCCCGTCTGGGGTCGCAAGTATGGATATGCACTAGTACAAGAAAGACCAATCAGCAACAACCGCTTCAACTCTATCTCCTCAAATTCCCCTCCTAGTTGAATCATTCCCTAAAGCTTATGTTCGAGGAATCCTGCAAAGCATTGTAGGTAAGGACGTGGTAGAGAGTTGGGGAATCGAACCCCATTGTCATTTGGAAATGACAAAACCAAGCTCTCTTGGGGAGGTGAGGAGTAGGGCAGCTAAGTCGAAGCTCCCCTATTCCTCACCCCCGGTTCTGAAAAAGACATGAATAATCAGTAGGAAATAAAAATTATTAATAAAAAACAACAAAACTCATGAAAAACTCATCAACAAGATCATTTCTTTGATGTGTCTTTGATACAATGGCAACACACAAACCTTCTGCCTTATCTATTTACATTGGCAATCAAATCAAAGATAGGTAAATCCACATCAACCATACATGAGTGAAACATGATTGTCTCTTATGCAGTCTCCTAATGAAACCCATACACATACTGTGATGTTTTTGCACCATCGCCCCAGAGGTTGATAGCTTCGGTAAAATCAAATGAGGATAAAGAGGCCCCTCAATACGCATCAATACATCCAAATTCCTTGTTTCCAATCTGTTGCGAAGCTTCTTTTTGATAATGTTTTGTACACTAAAGCCTCTCTCACATATGGCAGTACTGCAACACTGTAACATTGCTATTTGAGCAAGGCACCAAAGGTTAGGATACTTCTCGCGCCAACAATCACGTTTCCCTATCAAGCACCATGTATCCCTCAATGTTTTCCCCTTCCAATCTGAAGCCCCTTGAGCTTTAAACATATGAAACTCCCTTTGCATTGACCTTTCATCTACAAGGGGGCCTACTTGCCTGCCCCCACTTAATGCATGAGCATGAGAAAAATGCTTAACCAAAGCATCCATTTGAGAACCACCAAAACTTTTCAATTCTTTGCTACAAGAAAACATGATAGGAGACAAGATTCCAAAAATTTGCATTAACGAAGCATTACCAAATCTGGCCTCCAAATGCGTTTTGACTTCCATGAAAAATTCACGTTGAAAATGAAGAGCATCTGCAAGATCTGTCCCTATGACACAACTTTGAATGCGCATGCTGTAGTACATGTCACCCTTCATGGCTTTACACAAAGTCCATAGCCATCCATGCTTTACACCATACTCTGGAATGATAGGGAAGCCGTGTCCATCATGGCCGTGCAAATTCAATCCGAATTCATCCATTGGACCTGCAACTTACTCCATTTCTATAATAGTAACAGTAGACAATATCAAGCTAGTAATACTCGTTACATCCACAAAAGACTTTTGAAAGGTTAAGCTTAAGGACGCAAGATACTCTAAAATATCAGCCAAAAAGTGAATTGCATAAACAAATTTGAAATTTGCTACCTTGTTATACAACCCAATACTTTCTTCCTGCAAAAAAACGATGAGTGGCTCAAGCACCTCACAAACTTTAACCAGGACTTTATAACGACTCAACTAGCAGAGTTTGTGTACCCTCTCCATTTTCAATGGAGGACAATCATAGACCTCTTGCAATTCTACCAATCTGGCAGAACGCTTCGACGACTTTTTGAACATAGCACCAAGTTCATTAAGCACTCCATCAACATAATTTGCAAGATCATTACCTTGGAAAGCGTCAAAAATGCATAGGTGTGGGCGATGAGAAACACAATGAATTGGTGTCAGATAGGGACTCCGCTTCTTTAAAAGCGTCGCCAATCCATTGCGTACACCCACCATGACAGATGCTCCGTCAGAGCCAAAGCTGGCCATCTTCTTCTCATCAAGCCCATAAGATTCAAACAAAGAAAACAATGCATTCTCTAATCCCTTTGACGTTCCATCCTCGAGTTCTAATAACCCCATAAAAGCAGTTTCCGGCTCATTTTCATATATATAAGATGCATACACAATCAAATGCTCGACAATAGAAAAATCAGTAGATTCATCGATCAAAATCCCAAAAAATGGAGAAGAGGTCAACTTCAGTAAAACTCTATTGAAAATCGACTCACTGATGTACGATGCAAAACTTGCGGCTGCTTTATCATTACAATACAAAGACAATGTGTTTAGTCCACATGCATCCATCAACTCTATCAAGGCTGGAAACTTAACAAATGCAAGATCTTCCTTCGCAATGTAATAAGCGCATTGAAAAAGATTCAAAATATCGACATCCACATTTCCTCTTATTCTGTCGATGCCATCTTTTAATGCTTTCTTCCCATATGCCTTAGAGTAACATGCCCATTTGTGTTGCCTTAACCTAATTGCACTTAATTGAATATTCAGAAACCACATGTTCCAAACTCACTTCAACACTTTTTCATGGACTCACAAAATTTGCAAAACATTCTTCCTTTGCTTGCATCAAAATACACCCAATCAAATGAGACATCCCATGCATCATTCCATGCTAAACATGCACTTTTTATTCTTTTCGACTCAAATGCAACAGAGGTACTAGAGGATACCACATTCAACGATGAAAAATCGCCAACAGCAGGGTGTCTATCCTCATTTGAGACATGTACCTTAACCTTTTTGCGAGATGGGGTCTGAATGCGAGTAAACTTTGGCATGGCCAACAGAGTGGATTGCCTATTAGTCTTACTTGTAGATTGCTTTTGTGCCATTGCATTTTCCATGAATTTCCTGCAAAAAATGAATCTCTCTCTCTCTCTCTCTCTCTCTCTCTCTCTCTCTCTCTCTCTCTTAAACAAGCATGCTTTGAGTAAAAAATGTCTACGTAAACAAGCTGTGTAGTGAAGCTACATGGCCTACTGGTGCAATGGTCTACAGCAAGAAAATGATAATGATTAAAGTCATTGCATGACTTGCATAGGGCATCGGGGCCAAGGGCTGCCGCTGCATGACGAGCTGCAAGAAAGCGACCATGAGCTGCATGCACATAAATAATCATTACTCCACCATATTGGACTTAAACACTACACAGAGGGGGGTTGATTGAAGGGGAAACCCAACTTGGACCAATGTAGCTCATGAGCAGATAAGGGGAGACCACAAAGTAGGCCAACAGTAGGGGGCATTCGGCACACCCATGCCACCTCTCTCTCTCTCTCTCTCTCTCTCTCTCTCCACATCGCAAGGAGAAAACTTGGGAAACTGACCAAAAATCCACAGAAGCTTAAAAACAAGAAACAATATTGATCCAACCTTAGTTTGGAGGTGAAACCTTAGACTAGAGAGAGGTGTAAGAAGATGAGAAGAGCTACTCTCAGGCTTCGGCCTTGGCTTCTTGGAGGGGTCCGATCAATGCAGAGAAAGTCATGCTATGTGATTTATCAGTGCATTGGGCAATGATGATGGGGCAAGTTAGCAATCGGGATTCCAATGAGGCCCTCATGTGAGTCAGTGCCGCGAGGCTCGAGCCATCCATTCGTCGTGAGCACTAACGACTGCATGCTTTATAGTGTACGTGTAGTGTTCAACCATAGAACTCTAGCCGCTAGTGCAGGCTGCGTAGCTCTCTCTCTCTCTCTCTCTCTTCTGTGCATGAATGTTGTTGCTGATTGTAGGACATTACCTGCAGGGCTGGCAGCCATCAAGTTTCTAAACTGCACAGCTCATGCGCGAAGACAGCAGGGGCGAGGGTGCATTAGCTTAGCAATGGGGAGGGCTTAATGAGCATTCTATCCTAAGTGTTATAAATCATGCACTTAAAAGAGGGGAGAGAGTCTAGAGAGAGAGAGAGAGAGAGAGTCTACGTAAACAAGCTGTGTAGTGAAGCTACATGGTCTACTTGTGCAATGGTCTGCAGCAAGAAAATGATAATGATTAAAATCGTTGCATGACTTGCATGGGGCATCGGGGCCAAGGGTTGTCGCTGCATGACCAGCTACAAGAAAGCGACCATGAGCTGTCTGCACATAAATAATCAGTACTCCACCATAGTGGACTTAAACACTACACAAAGGGGGCGGGATTGAATGGGAAACCCAGCTTGGACCAATGTAGCTCATGAGCAAATAAAGGGAGACCACAAAGTAGGCCAATAGTCGGGGGCATTCGGCACACCCATGACACCTCTCTCTCTCTCTCTCTCTCTCTCTCTCTCTCTCTCTCTCTCTCTCTCTCTCTCCACATCGCAAGGAGAAAACTTGGGAAACTGGCGAAAAATCCACAGAAGCTTAAAAACAAGAAACAATATTGATCCAACCTTAGTTTGGAGGTGTAACCTTAGACTGGAGAGAGCCGTTAGAAGATGAGAAGAGCTACTGTTAGGCTTCGGCCTTTGCTTCTTGGAGGGGTCCGATCAATGCAGAGAAAGTCATGCTCTGTGATTTATCAGTGCATTGGGCAATGATGATGGGGCAAGTTAGGAATTGGGATTCCAATGAGGCCCTCATGTGAGTCAGTGCCCCGAGGCTCGAGCCATCCATTCGTCGTGAGCACTGATGACTGCATGCTTTATAGTGCACGTGTAGCGTTCAACCATAGCACTCTAGCCGCTAGCGCAGGCTGCGCTGCGCAGCACTCTCTCTCTCTCTCTCTCTCTCTCTCTCTCTCTCTCTCTCTCTCTCTCTCTCTCTCTTCTGTGCATGAATGTTGTTGCTGATTGCAGGCCATTACTTGCAGGGCTGGCAGCCAGCAAGTTTCTAAACTGCATAGCTCATGTGCGAAGACAGCAGGGGCCAGGGCGCATTAGCTTAGCAATGGAGCGGGCTTAATGAGCATTCTATCCTAAGTGTTATAAATCACACACTTAAAAGAGGGGGGAGAGTCTTGAGAGAGAGAGAAAGACTCACCGAGCTTTAGTTAGGTTTGAACTTGATGCTTCTGCATAAGCCAGTCTAGATTATAAATACAAAGCTTTGGGCTACCTGTTTACAGTCCAAGGATCCTCATTGGACCACATAGGGATAATCCACCATTGAACGACTTTGATTGGTCCTACCATGCTTTCTTAAACTTTTAAACCCTTTATGAAAATTGAGTTACTATTTCTACAAGTGGTAACCCTTCGAAACTATTGTTCTCACACAAATATACCCTCTAATTTTTCAGTGACAGTGGTGATCTCGTTTCTTCAACAAAATTTACCGTTTTGCAAAACCTTCAAACTTTTTAGTGGCCGATAAAACTCCAAACTTCATAGGTCCATTGTAACTGTTTACAGGTTTTCTGTGAACACTGGCAATATCCCTATACCCACCCTTTGCACTGCAGCTACGTGAGCTCCTGTGTCTACCTCAACGACGTCTTTTTTGGCACTTGCAAAAGCTGCGAGCAGCAAACATAAGCGGCCCCCGAAACTTTGTTAGCCCTAATTATCTATCGCTGCCATTGCATGCATACGACTGCACGTGATTTGTAGCTACAGGAGAGAATGACGGAAACATATGCAATAGGCCTGTGTACTGTTGCACAATCTCCTTGAGATTGAGCTTGCTGTCAGACAACTCTTTGATCGACGTTTAGGCTTCAACGGCCTCAACCATATATCTATTAAGCTCGCCATCGCTAGCTCTCATGCAACTTGCTAGCTTCCCACTTTTGAGTCATGCACACCCCAAAGCACTACCAAGGAGGATAGAACCCAAAAGAACGTCTTGCATAAGGCCATGGCCTTCCCCTAGGATATGGTAGAGACACAGAGAGGGAGAGAGGTTGCAGTCGGCTCTTCTACTTCTAGCACTACAACTCCTCTGCACGACACATCGATAATTCCTAAATTCCCCCAATCGTGTTAATTAAATTAATGATGTTTCTTTTGATACACGTTCAGTAGGTGTAAATAGGGGGTATCAGCTGGTGGAAAATGACAAAATCTCTCATTAAAAGAGAATAATCGCTTTAGTGCAGAGAGCTTGAGAGAAGGTCGCGCAGGGGGACCAAGGTCGCTCATAGAGCCTCGGAAGAGGGGGGGCAGAGGCATGGTGAAGGAGGCGAGCTGGACATTGCAAAACTCCCGCAAGAGAGAGACGGAGCAAGGGAAGCCACAAATTTTCTTTAAAAAGAATTAAAAAAATAAAAAGAATAATTAAAAAGTCAAACTCTCGACAGGCGAGTGCAATGCCACTTGTGGCCTACACCATCTCAGAAAAATAAAAAGTCTCTCTTTTTATTAGAACTAGGGTAAGGGAGCCAGTTTAGAGGCTTTTTGTGGAAACGTGATATATTTGGGGCGGATTTTGCAAATCTCATTAGTTTTAATATTTATGCATTGCATGAGATTCCTCATAAAAGGCCGAATCAAATGATACCAAAATCAATATTTTTAGATTTTATTTGAATGTTCCATTTAAAAAATTCATCTTTTGAAGCTTTTTGAAGCATTAGAGATACTCAAGACCCAGTAATGGTACACTTTTCAACAAATCACAACATGACACATAAGCAAGATTCTAAGAATATGCCACATTTCTTGCCTCTAAATTGGGGGTGGATATGTGTCTAACTTGAGGGTCAAAAAATTTTCGTCTCTAAACTAGCTCCCTTACCCTTGGTATGAGAACGCACGACCGTGGGCCGCCTCTCTCTCTCTCTCTCTCTCTCTCTCTCTCTCTCTCATTGCCGGACTAAGAAGCATGCGACACGTGGTCGGGGGAGAGGTCGCAAATTCCTTCCCGCTTCATCGATAGTAGAGATTATGGAGATCTATTTGCATGTCTTCGCAATAAGTATCCTCTATCATTTTCAACCAATCAAAAATTTATTCATTTTTGTAAAATAACCTCTTCTTTTTCATTAGCAAAAAGGGGAGTCATCACTAAAGCCTCACCCCTTGAAGCCAAGCCAAAAATATTCATAAATTGATTGTGATTGTTCTCAAACAACTATAAGAATCATATTGTTTTGTTTTATAGCTTTTATGGTTGTATGCTTTAAAAATTTAATTATCAAGCCCCTTAACTAACCACTTTATCCAATTTTGATCTTCCCTCCACATGCTTGTACTAAACTCTTTGTCAAGAGAATCTACCAAGGGACTCATTGCAAATATTGGTATTCCAAAGTCCACGCTCATGGCATCTCTTTCCAACTCTTCAAAAGTGTTGACAACTATTGCAAGGGACTTTTCCCTTGATTGTTGCAATGCCTTCACACAAAATTTATAAACAAAAGGATTGTTGTCGATGAAATCTATTATGTCTCCCCTTGTCAATGTTGGTAGCCCTGCAAGGTTTGTTGAGAAGACTTCATCCTTGCCTTGATCCTTATTCGATAGCACTTCCAAGACTACATGGAACAAAGAAGAATTTGGGCATTGCAACAAGGTTTTGAATTTCGCTAACACTCTTGTTTTTCTCGGAACCTTTTGTATTGATTAAGCATTCAAAAAAGTTATTCCAGAATTATGTATAGTTTTCAATAACTTCTTGTGTGATTGCATTCTTAGGGTACACATTCATCGATATTCGACAACTTATTAACTTTAAATCGATTCCTAAAGCATATAATTACTTCATAGCTTTTTAATTATTTAATCACACAAAGCAAGTGACACATTCCTCTCAGTTAAATTTGCACCCATCCAACATGATCAAAAGTAAAGAAGCTATGCATATAATCAAATGTAGCTAGTGTTTCAAGATATAAAAAGCCTAGACTTTCAAAGATGATCTACACATAAAAGGCCTAGACTTTCAAACATTATCGATATGTAAAGATTCTAGAAATACATTTCTAAATCACTTTAAAACAACAAATTAAAAGAACCAACCTACAGTTTTCAAATGATGCATCTTAAGCATTTCATTTTCAATACAAAAAGAAGAGTACAATTTGAACATTCTGAGTGCATGCTTTCTTGACTTTTACACTAAGATCGATGATGTGCGATGATTATGCTTGTTACCTCTATACTATGAATCAAAGTTTGAATCGAAGTTTGTCAACACCATATGCAAATCAAGGGTATGTGAAAGTGTCCGTGGGGAAAGGCTGCACCGATTAACCTTGTTACCTCGATACTATGGTATTTTGTTAGACAATTTGGGATTGAATCGAAGATTGTTAGCAACACATGCAAATCAAGGGTATGTGAAAGTGTCTGTGAGGAAAGGTTTGCAACCCAAAATATACTTAATCATGAATGTAAACAAAACTAAGGGAATGTCAAAGCTAGCTTGATCACTAATAAATAAATTTACCTATGAAAAAAGAAATGCATGGAGGTTACTTCATGTGCCTTTGGGCTCTCTTCTTGCGCTTTCATATGGACTTGAAGCTGAGTCCCATGTAACTCACACAGCACTACCCCTATTTCACAATATGCAACAAATTTGTTGCTCTTGCATGTGAGGAGAAACTGTGTCTTGTTTCTAGGCAACCTACAAATTTAGCATTTCCCTTCAAGAACATCATTAAGACAAACTGACATACCAGTGTTCAAAGCGAGAGTTCCTTGCAGGATGTAATGAATGTAGAGCAAGCCACTGAGGTTGGCGGTCTGGAATTAGATGTGTGGGATGCCATGCTTCTCAGCAGCAGGTTGAGTGGGTCCAGTCATGAGCATGTCGGAGATGACGCACGTGACGGGGGGCTCTGCATTCATAAGCTTCTCCAAGAGCTCTTCTATGTGAGGAGCCAGGCCACTCAGAGCCCCAAAGAATGCCTCAACCTTCTTGTCAGAGTTCGACATCTTTGGTATGTCAAAATGAAAGGGCAAGCACACTCTCCTGATGTCAAGCTTCTCTTTGCGCCCTTCTCCTCCTCCTTCATTTCCGTCTTCTTCTGGTCTGATCGTCTCTGCTTCCTTGATGCGGGCCTCTTCGATCATGTTGTGTATGGACGCTATGTTGGCAAAGGTGATGGTGAAGCCCTCCTGAGAAGCAAGCCTCTTGCAGAAGCGCATGAGGGGTTGATGCGGCCGACGCTTGGAATGGGGATGGCCAGCGCATGCTACTTCTTCATCTTCTTCTCTTGCGGCACAGAGGAAGCAAGTGCCATGACGTCCAATATATACTTGATAGAGCGGCTGTTTTCCGCGCTATGCGAAAGATGATACTTGGCCATCAAGTAAGTCAACAATTCCACTCTCACTACGACTCTGGAATCAGTACTACACTAGAATTTTAATTTCACTAGTAAAACGGCGGCAGCATGGCCCCTCTTTACCCCCATTGCGCTCGCCACCAACTTACTCCTAAAAGCCTCCCAAATTGGATTTTGCTACTCTGTAAGGATTTACAGCTCTCAGAATACCTTCCCCTATAATTAATCTCCCCTATAATTATACCTGCTCGAAAAAAACTTTTTTCCAAAAACTTGGCAAACCTACATATGTGAAACATCAGAGGTAAATTGTCAAAATTTGAAGGTTTCTTACCTTCAAATAAAAAATTTAGAGGTAAATTTCAAAATTTGTAGGTGGGACTACACTAAACCTAGGTTTTTTTCGAGCACTGCAAGTCTCTCTCTCTCTCTCTCTCTCTCTCTCTCTCTCTCTCTAGGTCGTTCGAGGCAGGTTGCACTTGCATTTGCGATTTTGTACACTGGCCGTCGTGCACCTTGGTTGTTGTGCGACATAAAGGCAGAAGGCCATCTCCAGCAACGGCCCCCCCTCGGGACCTCCTTGCCAAAAACTTGGCAAACCTACATATGTGAAACAACAGAGGTAAATTGTCAAAATTTGAAGGTTTTCTTACCTTCAAATAAAAAATTTAGAGGTAAATTTCAAAATTTGTAGGTGGGACTACACTAAACCTAGGTTTTTTTCAAGCACCTGCGAGTCCTCGCTATCTCTCTCTCTCTTTCTCTCTCTCGCTTTCTTTCTTGGTGTGCAGAGCACATCGCCGGAATCCGACCTCTGAATCTGCTCTCTCTCTCTCTCTCTCTCTCTCTCTCTCTCTCTCTCTCTCTCTCAGCTGAGCACTGTCCGGAAGCTCAGCTGTCAACAGCCGGCCGCCTCTCTCTCTTTCCGAGCGCGCAGGTGAAGGCCACACTGAGTTTGCTCTCTCTCTCTCTCTCTCTCTCTCTCTCTCTCTCTCTCTCTCTCTCTATTATGGGGCGGAATTTCTCCTTTTCCCCTTGCCGTGAACCGGCATTTTGGAAATTGAGAACGGCAAGATATTAAGCTCAGCTGTCAATAGCCGGCCGCCATGGTCCATCTTCTCCCTAGTCCCGACCAGATCGAGTTCGGGAAAAATCATTTTTCCAAACATACAAAATTCTTTTCCTTGAATTTGCCAAGAGGAAATTTTAGAAATTATGGAGCGGAATTTTTCTCTATTATGGGGTGGAATTTCTCCTTTTCCCCTTGTCGTGAACTGGCATTTTAAAATTGAAAATGGCAAAATATTAGGCGGAATTTTTCTTTATTATGGGGCAGAATTTCTCCTTTTCCCCTTGCCGTGAACCGGCATTTTAAAAATTGAAAACGGCAAGATATTAAGCCGAGACACATCACAAAAAAGGGCAATTATGTCTAAAACTAATGAAGTAATTCATCTCCAAACCTTACTCTCTCATCATTTATTTAATATAACATTTTATTTCATTTCTCTCTGTGTGTGTGTGTGTGTGTGTGTGTGTGTGTGTGGGAAAAGGCGGCCAGGCAGTTTTCAATATAACATTTCATCTCATTTTTCCCTCTCCCTTGCTTCTCTCTCTCTCTCTCTCTCTCTCTCTCTTTGGGAACACAGGCGGCCAGGCCATTTTATCTCTCTCTCTCTCTCACACACACACTTGCTGCCAAGGCCGCTTCTCTCTCTCTCTCTCTCTCTCTCTCTCTCTCTCTCTCTCTCTCTCTCTCTCTTTCACCATGCAGCCGAAGCGCAGGAAACACAGGCCGCATGAATGGGGGACCGTGCATAAGTGGAGGTCAAGGGGGGCCCGTACGTAGCGCGAAGGCCTTCTCTCTCTCTCTCTCTCTCTCTCTCTCTCTCTCTCTCTCTCTCTCTCTCTCTCTCTCTCTCTGTGTGCGTGCAGTCCTCTCGCTGATCGCGCGGCTGCAGTGCACACCATCGGGACTGGCCGGATGAAGGAGGTAGCGCCACCTGGCAGTCGAAAACACCTCCCCTTTTATCTATAGTATAGATAGGTTGTTTGGCCTTTTGAAGACGTTAATATAACATTTCATCTCTCTCTCACTCTCACGCACACACACACAACATTTGACGACGTGATCTCTTTCATATTATCGACCTATCTTGATCCAATCAATGCCGCCCTACTATTTACACACACACACACACACACACACACACACACACACACACACACAGGGAGAAGAAAAAGAAGAAGAAGAAGAAGAAAGACTTTTAACGTCGTAGGAAACTATCCCAAGAGCGAGCTGTGAGAGAGAGAGGGAAGAAAAGGGGGGGGGGGGGGGGGACTTGACCTTGCTCTCACTTTTTAAAAAATTGATCTCATAGGTCATTTGGGATTTTTTTTAATCTCATAGGTTGTTTGGCCTTTTGAAGACGTTAATATAACATTTCGTCTCTCTCTCTCTCTCTCTCTCTCTCATGCGACATGCATGGCGGCCTGTGAGCACCTTAAGCAAACCCTGCGCCATGCTCTGTCATCTTTATGGCTGCCTCTGACTGAGCCTAACAAAGGCGGATAGTCGAACTCTCTCTTTCTCTCTCTCTCTCTCTCTCTCTCTCTCTCTCTCTCTCTTACATGCTTGGAATGTGTGTGTGTGTGTGTGTGTGTGTGTGTTTTGGGGGAGATTGAGATCGAATTAAAATGCCGTACGCCTGAAGTGCAGAAGAAAGTTGGGTGAGGGATGAGCTCGAATTGAAAGCGGCGCGCCCATTCTCTCTCTCTCTCTCTCTCTCAGCAGCCCAGTTGCCGTGGGCACACCTCCGGAGCTGGCCAATTGAAGGACTCTCTCTCTCTCTCTCTCTCACTCTCTCTCTCTCTCTCTCAGTGGCCCGGTTGCAGTGCGCACACCTTCGGAGCTGGCCGGTTGAAGGTGCTCACAACACGTGTCGGGGGGAGGGGCCGGAATCCCTTCCCCCATTATGTATTAGTATAGAATAGGTCGTTTGGCCTTTTGAAGATGTTAATATAACATTTCATCTCTCTCACTCTCTCACACACAGCATTTGACGACGTTAATATAACATTTCATCTCTCCCTCTCTCAATCGACATGCATGGCGGCCTGTGAGCACCTTAAGCAAACCTTGCGGCATGCTCTGTCATCTTTATGGCTGCCTCTGACTGAGCCCAACAAAGTCGGACTCTCTCTCTCTCTCTCTCTCTCTCTCTCTCTCTCTCTCTCTCTCACGCGCTTGGAATGTGTGTGTGTGTCTTTTGGGGTTTTGGGGGAGATTGAGGTTGAATTAAAATGCCGTACGCCCGAAGTGCAGAAGAAAGTTGGGTGAGGGATGAGCTCGAATTGAAAGCGGCGTGCCCATTCTCTCTCTCTCTCTCTCTCTCTCTCTCTCTCTCTCTCTCTCTCTCTCTCTCTCTCTCTCTCTCTCTCTCTCTCAGCATCCCGGTTGCCGTGCGCACACCTCTGGAGCTGGCCGGTTGAAGGACTCTCTCTCTCTCTCTCTCTCTCTCTCTCCTCTCTCTCTCTCTCTCTCTCTCCGGCTCGGTTGCAGTGCGCACACCTTCGGAGCTGGCCGGTTGAAGGTGCTCACGACACGTGTCGGGGGGAGGGGCGAATCCCTTCCCCCATTATCTATTAGTATAGATTCCAAAGTCATTTTTCTAAGCATACAAATTTCCTTTTCTTCAATTTGCCAAGAGGAAATTTTAGAAAATCAAAGGTATTTTTCGAGTTTTTACATTATTTTTTTCTATTTTGGGAGTGAATTTCTCCTTTCCCCCTTGCCCTCAACCAGCATTTTTGAAATTGGAAATGGCACGATATTAAGTTGAGACCAGTGTTAGAAAAGAACAGCGTACAATGTTTTTTTTTTTTTTTTGCAAAACTCACAATTGTGAGTGAATTATATTGAGCAGCCTAAAAAATTACAAGGTTTTGTCATGCTCATGTTAAGCCATGACAACATCCAGGGATCATAATTACAACGGCTATTAGGGCAGCCACTCCTACCACCTCGCCTCCACGTCCTTGATACCCAAGGTCCATACTCTTGTCATTCTGAGATCTTTAATTACCGATGGCCAAGATTTGCCCCCCTCCCAAGTATTCCAGGGTACAATGTATTTTAACTGGATAAAATCATAATATCTTGGTTAGATTTTAAGCTTTCCTTAAAGAAAACCGGTAAATTTACACAAGTTTTAGTGTAAATACCGACAAAAGCTTCAAATTCTGACCTAAAAAACGGTAGAATTTCAAGTTTATCCTTATTTTCTTCGATTAAGAAAATTGTATTTTTTTAGCCCTAGCTGAGACACATTTTTCCCCAAACACTTTCCCAATCTCAAAAAATTAAATTTTTTTTCAAAACATATTAAGTGCATAAGTGAAAGGTGAGTTCAAGAAATGAAAATGTATTCATTTTTATTTATTTTTGGTAGCCCCTTGTGAGAGGGTGTTGAAATTTGTTCCGCTCTCTAACGATAGGCATTGTTTCCCATCTTCTTTCTTTTTCTCAATTTCTTCAATTAATAAATTCCTCTCAATAGCTTTATGTAGTCCATAGGGAGCTTTCACCTTGTTTTGACATGTTAAAGCATGCCATAGGCCTAAGGAGAAGGAAGAAAGGCATACAAATTTTTAAATAGCATACCTGTTTTTAAGTTTTTAGTTTTTAAATGGGTGTTCTCAATTTCAACTAATGCACCTTGGAGGCCCTTGCCACATGGTATAAGGAGAGGGATTGGAGGGTGAGTGGAAGCCAAGGCAAAGAAAGAATGAGAGAGAGACCCTACTCTAGGGAGTAGGGAGTGGATTGGATGCCAAGAAAAGGGATGCCTCTCTCTCTCTCTCTCTCTCTCTCTCTCTCCATATGCAAGGGGAGCTCTCTTCCTCTCCTCCTCCATCGGACGGGTCACACATTCATCTCATTTAAAAGTCTCGTTACTTTTTTTCAGTTTAGTGTTTTAAAAATAGCATTTTGAACTTGTAAATGGGCCTTTTTATTTAAGTGCTTTATGGCTTTCTTTTTAGTTTTATGCCCGTACCAATGGGGGGAGGCGGGTGCACAGGGTCGCACCCAATTTCGTTTCAGTGCAGAAAAGACGAGGGACACATGTCTTGCTCTCATTGGATCCTGTAACCCTACGATAAGATGTTATTCTTCTTTGCATACTAAAACATGCCATAGAAGAGAAGAGAGTAAGGCTATTGGAATTGGAGCTAATCTCTTGAGACAACTAATTCCAGTGTTAGAAGACTTCAACTACTAGTGTGAGAAGATTTCAGACAGTAGACTGGATAGAAATCAGAAACTAGACTGGAGTTTGGATACTGGAAAAAGAATCAGATTTATGTACTGGAAATAATGTTCAGATTCAGATTCAGAATAGTGGACGAGAAGTAACTGTAACTGGAATATTTGCCATGATTGGGATTACAGATAAAGATTACAGCGAATATGATTTACAAAGAGAGTACAACCAACAACACTGCCAATGATTCTCAAGTACAAGTGTAGCCAAAGTGCTAACCCAAATGGTAACAATTGCCAACTTGATTACAATGTAATGGGCCCTATTTATACACTTCGGGTTTACAGTAGTAATTACCATAGTAACTACTAAGTAATTCGCTGCCCATCTCCTAAGAGGTCGTTCCCACATAGTGAAACTATCCAGCCGTCTACACATAGTGAAACTATCCAGCCGTCTACATCCTTCCCTTCTTTCTTGAATTTTGGCAAGATTCCAAAATTTCTAAAAAATTCCCCTATATGATTCTGATGTGAGACAGAAAAATCCACCGTCTAGTTCTAATGTTGGGAATCGGGCTTGACCACTGACCGAGTGGCCATTCAAAGATTGCGAGAGGTAGCTGAAAAGGCCAAGGTAGAGCTCTCATCAGGCGAAGGTAGAGCTCTCATCTCCACCTGCCCGATGAGGAAGAAAAGTCGCCATTGAATTCTGAGATGGAACTACCCAGTATCCTTCCATTGGACCGTCTTCCGTTTGCCCTTTGACCTGGAGGGTGCCTGAGAAGTCCAAGTACCAGCATTCTCCTTCTGAATCAGTCGGTAAATGGACTCCTGCTCAAGCTGATCCCGCCTTTCTGTGGTCATCTCTACTTCATAAGGCGTGAGGGAATGATAGGTTTTGCTGTCAAGATCATAGAGTGTATGCCTACCCTTGGTAATCCTAGTTCTGGCAAGCTTATGACAATGCGAAGCAGTATGGATCCATCCTTCTGGAAGAGGATGACTAGTTTTGACTTGAGCTTCGAAAAGAATCTCAGCCATCTCCCTATACTGTGGTGCCAGGCCCGCCTTAGCTGCAATATCCTTTTCAGGCAATTTAGAAGATTCGATAGTAAGTTGCAGCAGCTGATTAGTAATTTTGGTCAGGCCTCTGATTTGAATCTTCCACTGACCCATACACATCCGGATCCTATGCATCTCCTCTTTCAGTGCCTGAATATCATTGTTTTGGAGAGCATCATTGAACAACGTTTGCCAAGTCTTCCATTCCACAGTCGATCGCTCAAACCAATCCTGAAGCTCATCAGTAATCTTGAAGTATGTGAGGCGATCAACTGGTTCTGAATGTTGAGGATACAGTGCTGGAAAGATATTGGCAGCTCCGTCTCTCTTGCTGGAAAAGAATACAAGAGAACTAGAGAATCAGACACAAATTCTAAAAAATTGAGAACAGCCTGGTTCTCTTGCTGCATCATCTTTCTGGTGATTCTCACTAGCTGGAATAATTTTCGGAGAGCAGTTGCCTATGCTCCGACTGACATTCTAGTCTGAGGTCCTTTGCTAGTGGCTGTCTGATCCTCAAGAATGGCTCTGACTCTCTGATCCAAAACTCCTCTGGTAGTTTGCATTTGCTCCAAAACTTCCTTTAGCTGTTCCCTAACATCCTTCATACATCTGTAAGTTGGTTTGTTTCCCAGTAGAAGTTCTAATTCCAAGGCAAGAGAGCGATAATCTGCAGTAGACTGTCTTTGCAAGTGTGGATTGGTCACTCTCTCTTCAGCAGTGAGTATCCATTCAGGAACTCTTTCCAGCAGCTCGACTGTACTGGGATGTGCAGGCAAACGATAAGCTTCTTTATCATGGAAAGCCGCTGATTTCCAATGCTCCACCATTCCTTGGCTCCAACATACAGCCTCTGAAACCGTTCCAAATCAGACAGGACATCATCATCCTCCAGATACTATCTGGTTATGGAGGCCTGTTGATGCCTCAATTGCCTGTTTAGGGTAATAAGCTGCAGTGAATGTTGATGATCAGCAGCTGATCCCTCGTCCTGCACTTTCATTTTCCCTTTAGCATCCCTACTGAGCTGGGACTGATCAGCTGGCTGATTCCCAGTGTGACTAGGCTGCTGGTTTTCAGTCTGCTGATTACCTGACTGGTGCCCTTCATTGTGTCCTTATTACTGGCCCTCATTCTGGCCTGGCTGGTCTGGTTGTGACTGGCCTCCTTCACTTGGCCCTGTACCACCAGTACAAGGTCCTGGAGGTGGAGATGGTGGTGAGGCATCATCATCACCATTTGTATGCCCTTCTTCTTGGTCATCCTCTTCCTTATCAGCTTCGTCCTCCTTGTCTTCATCTTCCTTGTCTTCTTCTGCTTCATCCGGAAAAGTTTGCTGCTCAATATAATCTAATAATGATTGATTCATCAGAGCAGTATTATACTCGGTCACTTTGTCCTGCAAATCACTCTGCATACTTTCCATCAAGGACTTCAAATTTTCTAAATAAAAAACAGCATTGCCTGCTGGATTTAGAATTTCAGCCAAGCTGTTATAAATGTATCTCTCAGTAAGAGAAGCCTTCAGAGCTGTATGGCTAATGAACAAGGAGTTGAATTCCACCCGCTTCATTTTGAGCATTGTTTCAGCCTGTTCTGTAGCTCTCAGTGCTTCATTCCTTTGATTCTTGATGATCATTATCTTAGATTCAGCCTTAGCTAGCTTCTTGTTTAATAACTCATTAACCCTCTGTGAATGAGCTTCCAGTACCCTGTGTTGTATGTTCTGCTCTTCTCGTGATTTCTAGAGCTTGTGAATCTGATCTTCAGCCTCCTTCAATTCAGCTTTAACCTTTTTCACTTCATCTTCTGACCCAGCAGCCTCCACCAGTTGTCCCATACAACTGACAATAGTATTCCAAGAAGACTGTATGAGGACTGAACATTTGTCCTTAATTGTAGCTGGATCAAAATCAGTAGGCTCATATATTGTCACTAGAGCCATGTAAGGTAAAGTTGCATAATCAGCTTTGCGTAGCAGAAGATGCCCTTTCAATTGATGGGTTTTCATTTGCTGCAACTTGTCCTGTTTCACCAGGTGCAGAATGTGTTCAGTATTTGGAGTAGAAACCCCACCTGGAAAAGTCGAAGAAGCTGGGCCCTTGCCTTTGTCCACTCATTGGTCTGCTATCTTCTCAGAAGTTGCTGCCTTGGCCTAATCTTTTCCAGAACCAGTAGCAACTGCACTTTGTCCTACTGACTGGCTAGGCATAGTCTTCTGAGCAGGTTGCTTCTCTGTTTGGCTCACTATAGCTTTCTCACTATTCAATATCTTGACTTGGATTTCTATTTGCCTCAAAAACGCACTGCTCTTTGTCAGTGTAGTCTTTGGCTTCTTTGAACTGCCATCCTGTTCTTCAATGGCTTTCCTTTTCAGGTCTGTTGAAGTTGTTTGATTGTCCATTGCTTCGTCGTCTGAGGATGGCTCAATGTTCTTGGGCTCAGAAATCGGCTTCTCACTCCAAGCCTTTTTTACCTGCTCATGAACATCTGCAGTTGTGGCCCAATACAGAAATTGCCAAACATACCAAGCTTTAAAAACATTTTGGGATTTTAGCTTGGCAGTTTGCTGGAGCACATTGTGTGACAGTATTTGACAAAGGTTAATAGGAACCTTTGGATCCAATATCTTGGCCAATAGCATAGCAAAAAGCTTCTCGGATAGATACGTTGGATTGTTCTTAAGGCTTACTGCTTCAGCCACAAACCTGTAAGCAGTTGAAGCTTCCAGACCTGCTACTGGAACACCTTGACCGCTTGCCATGCGCTTACGTTTAGCCGCTTCATCCTCCTTCAGGGCTATACTTATCTGCTTTGGAGTTGCCACAGATGGTTTGGGCTCGTTGGGCATCCGGAATGCAAAAGCTATGGTATTTGATGTCACTGACACCTTTCTATCATTCACCATGGCACTATCATCTTCAGCGTCAAAAGAATCAAGAACTTGCTTGATGATGTCTGCGTCAAAAGAAATTCTTGTAGCTTGCAGCACAACTCGAAGATCCCATAGTTGTAGCAGAGTCATTGATTGGTCAGTGAATACATAACACTGGATTTTACTGTACGGTATGATGGGAAGGCTTGCCTTTGTAGCAGCCACTATTGCTTGGGTTTCCTCAAGAGACTCCTGCATCTTGTCTGAGCGTTTCCTTCTACCCATACACTATGAAGATGATGAAACAGGCGAAGGAGAAGAAGACTTACTTGACGTGTCAAAGCCGTACCCTGGTGTCGCTGGCAAGGCTAGCTGATAGTCAACTGTCCCTTCAGAGGTCAAGGTCTACGACTGTAGCGAAGAAACCTCGGAGCTTGGCGATGGCGAATGATTAACAGGAGGAAAGCGTCACGCAGGGGATTTGTGAGGAAAAATGCCAACTCTCCTGACTGTTATATGTGTTCGCGCCATAAAAGCTCCACCACTCGCCGTTCCTAGACTTGTGCGTGTCGCTGCTGTTGTGGCAGACATGCATTGGACAAGACTGCGACCCATCCTTAAAATGATTACTATTGACATGCCATCTAACCGTTGGGCGCTTAAAAATTGAAAAGTGTGTTCCCACTGATACTGGACTGGTTTCCAGTCTGGCTCGATCATATTGGTACTGATTCTAAGATCAGTATGGTCTGGTTCTACTGGTACTGGTTCTGAAATTGGAACTGATTGCACATGAAAAAGCCCAAAAACATCTGATTCTGATATCTCTTGCTCAGCAGTTCCTAGTTCCTTAGTACCTTGTTCTTGCCCATTCTCTCTAGCCTCTGAATAATAAAGCTTGATCTTTGCACCATTATATACTCCTCGCAACAATAATCCAGATAAATATTTCACTTTGACTGTACCATTGGAGAAGACCCAGTCTACCTCAAATGGTCCTGCCCAGGCAATCTTCAGGTTTGACTTCTTTGGACCCAGTCTAGACTGATATAGAAGCACCAAATATCCTTTTTGAAATTCCTAAACTTTAATTCGGCGATCATGACAGTGCTTCCTTTGTTGTTGAACAATTTCTTATTCCAACATAGCCCGTTGCCTGATTTCATCTAACTGCATCAGTTCATCTAGGCGCTTTTTCAGATTGTGGTTGAAGTCTAAGCCATACTTCACAGCCATTCTCAGACTTGGGATCACAAAATCCATAGCAACCACAGCTTCAGTGCCATACACCATTCTGAATGGTTTCATTCAAGTAGTGACCTTATAAGCTGTCCTATACGTCCATAGAGCAGTCTGGAGTTTCAAATCCCACTGGTCTGGTTTCTTTTGCACTACCTTAGTGAGAATAGTCTTGATTGTCTTGTTGCTACTTTCAGCCTGTCCATTGCATCTGGGATAGTAAGGAGTAGATTTCCGATGCTTGACTGAAAGCATATCCAATAGGATTTCCATAGTGTCATTGATAAAATGTGTTCCTTGATCTGACACAATCTCTACTGGACATCCATATCGGCAGACAATATTATCAAATAGAAACCTTGCAGTTGACTTGGCTGTGTTGTCAGGAAGAGCCTTAGCTTCAACCCACTTAGTTACATAACAAGTAGCCATTACTATGTACTTGTTCTTCCTGGGGGTAACCTTCTTAAAAGGTCCCATAAAATCTAGTCCCCATTTTATGAACACTCCCAATGGTTGTACTGGCGTCAAAGGAGTCATATCTGCAGCTGTTAGTTGACCCAATGAGAAGACGAAGCAGCTGAAAAATAAGATAGTGAAGATTAATAAAGAAGTAGAGCATCAAAAAATGGAGCAAGAACGTCGGCTAGACAATTATGTTCATTTACAACACATTGCACATTGTATGTGTCGGAAAATCTATCACCTTACACACATTCCATTGTCTATAACATTTGTAAGCGCAAGACATACACAATGTCTATGCTATCTTCAAGTGGTGGATCTTGAAAGAAAATTATCATTCAAACTCGGTAAGAATACAAATGCAAGCTTTTTGGCATATGTCACAAGTCTTACAAAAACTTCTGACATCAGCAATCAGTGTTTGCCACCACAGACCAGCTTGCAGAATCTTCTTGTAGGTTACTTCGTTGGAAAAGTGTCCACCAGATTCACCATTATGTGCTTTTGAAATCACTTGCATTCTTCCTTCCATAGGGACACAACGTCGAAGTATACCATCCACACCTAGTCGATAGAGTAATCCTCCGATGATAGTGAATTTCAGGCTTTTTATGATCAGAGCTTTCTTCTGGTTCTGCTTCCAATCCTCTGGAAAAGCACCTTGGGAAAGAAATTGAAAAATATCGTACCATTCAGGATCAACTGATTCTTCTGTCTCTAACTGAAATAAGTCAGCGTCTACTGGTTCATATCTCAAGGGTGATCCTGAATAACCTTTCGTAATTCTTGAGAGAAAATCAGCTCCACAATGATTCTTGCCAGGCTTATGAAAAATTCTGAATTCAAACTCCATTAGGAACATCATCCATCTTATCAGCCTGCCTTGAATAATGACTTTATTAATCAGAAACAGAAGAGCCAGATAGTCCACATAAAAATGGAACAACTTTCCCAACAGGTAATGCCTGAACTTTGTAGCACTGAAAACCATTCCAAGGGCTTCTCTCTCTGTAGTTGTATAGCCTTGTTCAGCCTGACTGAATCTGCGACTGGCAAAATAAACTGGATAATCAGTCCTTCCGTCTGGCTGAGCTAATATTGCCCCCATTGCCAATCCCGAAGCATCTACATGTACGTGGAAAATAATATCCCAGTTTGGCTGCCTAAGGACTGGTTTACTGATAATGGCTTTTTTCAGATTCTGGAAGCTCTCCTCACATTCAGCAGTCCAGTTGAACGTACTGGTCTTCTTTGTAAGCTCATATAGTGGTTCTGCTTGAGAAGAAAACTTATGTACAAATCTTCTATAGAAATTCACATAACCCAAGAAGGAGCTCAATTCTGAAGCATTTCTGGGTGCTTTAGCTTGCTGAGCACACTGAATTTTGTCATTGGCCATCTCTATTCCATTTTGGGAAACCACATGTCCCAGTAGCTGTCCCTTCCAGACTAGGAAAACATATTTGAATGGATTCAAACAAATCCTCTTCTCTTGACAACGTTTGAAAACCATCTCTAGGAATAGGAGGTGATGTTCCTCATCTGAATAGACAGTAAATTCATCCATAAAAATGGCGAGGAACCGATGAAGGAATTCATTAAACATCTCCATCATACACCGTTGAAAGGTAGCTGGTGCATTGCACAGGCCAAAAGGCATCACCAGATACATGAAAGCTCCCCACTCGGTGATGAAAGTGGTCTTGGCTCTATCTTCATGAGCGATCTGTAACTGGTTATAGCCACTGTAACCATCCATGAAGCTATACATTTCATATCCTGCGATCTCATCAAGCAACATGTCAGTAAAAGGCAAGGGAAATGGATCTTTGATAGTTTGGGCATTTAGTTTCCTATAGTTGACACAAACTCTCAATTTCCCATTCTTCTTGGGAACGACGACTATGGGAAATAGCCAATTGCTACTGGCCACCTCTGTGATGAACCCAGCCTTGAGAAGATTATCAATCTCCTCTTTGACCTTCTTTGCATAGTTGGGGTTCATCCGATATCTTTGCAGTCATACTGGCCTAGCATCTGGCTTCAGCGATATTAGGTGCTGACATACTTCAGGATCCACTCCCTTCAAATCTGTATGTTCCCAGGCAAACAAATCTTTATAGTTTTGGAACATCTTACGTGCCTTCTCCTTCATTGCCGGGTTGAGATTCTTGTTGACCTTGATCATCCTAGGATTATCCTCCGATCCTAGGTTCCACTCTTCCACTTCTTGGTCGTCTAGAAGCAACCAATTAGGCCTGCCTCCTTTTCGTTTGGTCAACTCTTCAGCGTAATCCCAGGATGGTCCATTCATTTTTGAATCAGAATTCTGATCCACTGGGTACTCTTCAGAACATACTGGTTCCTCTACCAGACCAGTATCAGCTGATTCCACCACCCTTCCCGTTAGCTGAACTGTTCTTTCCCCAGTGTTGATTTCAGTAAACTGATCAGGGAATTGTCTTTTCTGCTTGTCATCCTGCTCTTTATTCAGCAAGACTGCATTTAAGTCAATCTCTGCCAAAGGGAATATGTTCATGGCCGCTAGCATTCTCTCAATCTTCTTGGCTCTATACTTCTGACATAACTCCTTCGACCTTAGTTCTTTTCTCCAGCTCCTAGTATTGTTTGTCTGGATTTGGATTCTGCCACTGGCCCCTTCTATGGTTAATGTTTGGTTTGTATAGTCATGAACAGCATGTGCTGTTCTCAACCATGGGCGCCCTAGCAGCATCCCATATGCCCCTTGCACATCCAGAACAAAGAAACTAGTTTTGAATTTCTCCCTCCCAACTCTTATTTGCATATTTTCAATCATACCTGTCGCCTGTACCACTCTGTGATCTACCATTCGTACTTTGAATGGTGATGGCTTCATATTAGTGATACCCATTCTCTGCTGGAGATCAACTCCCATTATGTTGACTCCTGCTCCTCCATCCAAGATAACACTTGAGAGAGGTTCCCACTGCTTCTTAACCTTGTAGTCCACCTGAATAAGTGGAAATTCATCATCTTGGACGGCCGCCAGGTCCACTGTTCCGGCCTCCGCCTCAGCTTTCCTACGCTGTCTGATAAAGTTGGCCACTTTAGGCAAGGTTTTTCTGATATCCTCCAGCTCTACAGTTAGCTTCTGAATTCTATCACAAATTTTCACATGAATTTCTTCTCTTTCTTGGTCAGACTGATTGTTAGAGCTTGAAGAACTGGTATCTTCACACTGCCATTCCTATTTTGTAGTGCTTTCCATCCTTCCATCAATTCTCAGTTCATCAGCCATTCCTTGTACCGCAACCAGCATGGTCTCAAGTATGGCCGGTACTGACTAATCTTTATCAATCGATTGGGCTGGTATCCACTGAATGACTCTAGCTTCAGAACTTTCTGGTTGCTCTGGCAGCTTCTTGGCCAAATCCTCCGTGATTTTAGCCACTAGTTCCCTCTACTCTTGCCATTCATCTACCACCTTCTCTTTACCTTTGGCCTTCCAAATTTCTCTTTGTTGAGCCCACTTGCTGCTGGTAGGATTGACTGGTGTTTCTGAAGTATCTAGAATCTCTTCAATTACTACACCCTTGCTTCTGGTGACTACCTGTACTGGGACTGGCTCTGGTGCCTTAGCCTCAGTAGTAGTAGTTACAGGTGCATCTGGGCATTGGGCTGCAAAATGGCCATACTTCCCACAAGTGTAGCAATTCATGCTCCTGCTCTGGAAGTTGCCACGTCCTCTGCCTTTGCCCATACTCATTTGGAGGGCCACGTCCCTGACCAGTACCACTGGTACCTGGTCTCTCTTCTTGAGCTACTTTGACGGGTTCTACCTTCACTGGTTCAGTGTAGGAGACCACTGACAGATCTTTGCCCTTCTTAAAGTGGTGAATCCTGATGCCACAATTGTTCCATAGATGACCAAAAGCCTTACAGTAAGTACATTGTGGACATTCATTGGAGATGTGGTCCTTGGATTTTCATTTCGAACACCAAGTCTCCATCTTCCGAACTGGTTGTCTTGTGTGGCTAATTTCGGCAATCTGTCTAGCCATTTCTTCAATTTTCTTGGTCCAAGATCCCTCTTTGACTTCTCCTTGGATCGTTCATTAGAGCTGCTTTCGGAGCTACTGGACACCTCACTGGAATCAGAACTTTCAGTAGCAGAGCTACTTCTACTGGTCCTTCGCTTCTTGTGGCTCTTTTCCTTCTTGGCCTGCTATTCCAGCTTCAATGCCCTTTGGACCAGATCATTGAATTTCTTGGTAGGAGTTGGTACCTCTTGCTCCCTAAGCTTTTTGCTTCTGAAACCATTCAAAAACCATGCCCTCAACCTCTTCTCAGATGGCGGTTTCTGTAATTGCCTGGTTAGCTCCTTGATCTTTTCCACATAACTTCGGACTGATAGATTTCTCTGTTTGATCTTATCTAGTTCACAGAGGATATCTTTATCCCCTCTGTTGTCGGAATATTCCAACCTAAAGGCTTTAAGCAATTTGTTGTATGATCTGAGCTGGCAGGCAGGGTAATGGTAATACCATTTCCTCGCTGCCTCCTTCAAGGTTTGTGGAAATATCCCCCCCAATCATCTTCATCAATATTTTTCAGTTCAGCATACTGCTCGAAATCCTGTATGTGAACGTCTGGGTCATCCTTCTTACCTCCCTTGAATATTGGAAAAGAAATTTTCAGGGAAGCTGTGTAATCATTCCTATTACCACTGATCCTGCCACTTCTCTTCTTGGATTCAAAATGGCGCTTGGAAGTCTTCTTGCAATTGTCAGTGTCAGCATCCCAATCAATCTCTGTCTCTGTCTCAGTGTCAGTGTCTTCTTTGGTTTGTCTGCTAGACGTACGGTGACTACCTTTACTTCCCTTGGTACCCTCATCCCCCTGCCAGGACCGAGAACTCTTGGAACTCTTGAATTTTCGTGCTTCCCATTCTTCTCGTCGGCTTCGAGAATGACTGGAGTGCTATGAGTCATGCGCCTCATCAGCCTGACTATGCTCCTCCTGAGCCTCAGTGTCAGTCATCTTCTCTTGCTTGGGGTCAGACTCTCTTCCCGACTCCTCAGGAATGGGGTCAACACGAATGGTGGATTTCCGGCCACGACTGGATTTAGGTGCCATTGCTGAAAATTCCAACTGGGAGAAGAGTCTTTCAGTCAATGAGCTTCAGCTCGAGCCACTGTTATCGCCAAAATAGAATTGGAGCTGATCTCTTGAGACAACTAATTCTAGTGTTAGAAGATTTCAGCTACTAGTGTGAGAAGATTTCAGACAGTAGACTGGATAGAAATCAGAAACTAGACTGGAGTTTGGATACTGGAATAAGAATCAGGCTTGTGTACTGGAAATAATGTTCAGATTCAGATTCAGAATAGTGGACGAGAAGTAAGTGTAACTGGTATATCTGCCATGATTGGGATTACAGATAAAGATTACAGCGAATATGATTTACAAAGAGAGTACAACCGACAACACTGCCAATGATTCTCAAGTATAAGTGTAGCCAAAGTGCTAACCCAAATGGTAACAATTGCCAACCCGATTATAATGTAATGGTCCCTATTTATACACTTCGGGTTTACTATAGTAATTACCATAGTAACTACTAAGTAATTCGCTGCCCATCTCCTAAGCGGTCGTTCCCACATAGTGAAACTATCCAGCTGTCTACAACTATGGTCACGCGAGGCTTAGTTATCAATTATAGATAACCAAGCCAACTATATGTCCAGACAGAGCATTAAATGAATAGCTATGCCTCTTGCATGGTCACAGGAGGCTTATTTATTCATTCATCCACCCAACTAAGCCTTGAAGTTCACGACTATGCCAAAATTGGCATAGTTACAAAGGGTGGGCATAGTTATACATTTAATGCTCCTTTTTGCGGGTGACCAAGAATGTGGCTTAGTTATTTGTTCAAACGAATTATAACTAAGACTCCCGTGACCATAGCCTAAGCCAGTGAGCTTCCTCTTTGAAGCTCTTTCTCTCTCTCCTTCCTCACAAAAGGTGTGGACTATCTGATTGTGCCCACACACGTCGAGTAAGAGCTCTCTCCTCTCAAAGTAAAGTCTCCATTGTGCCTCCTTTGTCTCTTTCTTGGGTGAGCTTCTCTCTAAATCTCGTTGTCTCTCCCTCTCTCTATTTGCATGCACGCAAGGTCTCTACTCTACGTGCATGCCAATGTTGACCCCATCATGGTCTTGTGGCATCTCTGCAAGGGCTACCCGTCGCTAGCATATGCATGCGTGATGGTTTGCTTCACCTTCTAGATCCTTGTTGGTCGTCGACGCCATGGCAAGGCCTATAGATGTCTTTATGCCTTTGTTTAGTAATGTATAAGTTCTTTCACTAAGAAATCATGTTTACCTAAAAATTCATGGAATAGGGATGTGCAAGAAGGTGGCCTCAGAACCTCTGGTGCACCCTACCTGTGAGAAGCCAGGAGTTGGGGGGACTCTCTTGGGTTCTCTATAGCAGGAGGTGCTACCTATTTGGGCAGATGTGGTTCAAGGCCAGCAGGGTTGGCGAGTTGCTCGCGAGGCGAGGATGTGCCTCGGTGGGGGGTCTTCGGTTGCTTCGGCTCCGTTTTGTCCTACGCCTGTTGTTCCGACCTCACTTCTTTTTAGATCTAGGTGCGGCCTCCCTATCCTCTCTCTTGCAGGAGTCAAGGTGGCCTTTGTCGCTTCTTCATTTGCATACCATGGTGGTTCGGATTTGGATGGTTGAGGGCATGCACCATCCAAAGACAACATGGTGGCACCCCCTAATTTTTGGGTTGGTTCGTTGAGATCAGGTCCTGTTTTGAGCTGCAAGTGGATTAAGCTCCATTTGGTGGTCATCTCTGCTGGTATGGGAATCTGGCTCGCTAGTCGAATGTGCTTCGCTGGCTCTCCATATGGGTTCGGTGCTTCATTTTTGGCTGGTTTCATCTTTACTATTTGTGGCATTCCTCTGAGGGCATGGTGTGGATTGGTGGCAACGGTTCCTACATGGTGGCAACTTGAGAATTCCCACTGGTGATGGGTACATCCAGCCCCGCCAGTTTCGGCATTATAATGGTTCATGGCGGGGCGGATATGGCAATTCAAGATCGCTTATAGTTGCATGTGGCTCTTGTTTCATCAACTCTCAGATTGTAAGTGTCCACAGTTTTTATGTAGTCATGGATGTATTGGGCACCTCTCATTCAGTGTGAGAGGGTCAAGG
This sequence comes from Adiantum capillus-veneris, assembly GCF_014529385.1. Taxonomy (NCBI): domain Eukaryota; kingdom Viridiplantae; phylum Streptophyta; class Polypodiopsida; order Polypodiales; family Pteridaceae; genus Adiantum; species Adiantum capillus-veneris. Next base: position 108,499,604 of record NC_140958.1, read on the forward strand.
GTGGTGGCAACCAATGTGACCCTATTCGGCATTATGTGCTTGTAGCGGGTTTTTCGACTTTCCTGTAAAAAGTCGGGCTATGGTTGTGCTTCTAATTGGTGTGTTTGTGATCCCATGGCTTGTTTCAAGCATGGGGTTGTTGTACTCTTTTTGAAGCCCTGGCTCAATATATATCAGCAGGGTCTAGCATGTAATTTTTTTTGGTCTTTAATATAATTCAACACTCAGTTGAGTGAGTATGACCCAACCAAAAAAAAACATGTACCTTTAAAAAAAAAAATCACATGTACCTTAGATTTTATTTTATTGTCATTTCTTAGGATTGAGAAGTTTATTTTTATGGCATGCCAAAATATTCCATAGAGCATGATAGAGGACATGCCTCAAAAAGGGCTCTTTCCAATTTCTCTGCCACAATATTAACTAGGCACCAGTATGGCCGGCCGCCTTCAGCAGTCTCTCTCTCTCTCTCTCTCTCTCTCTCTCTCTCTCTCTCTCTCTCTCTCTCTCTCTCTACGTGCAATTGCCTGTGTCATTAGGGCTACAGGGAGCATTGCTAGAGGAAGTTCCTTCTACCACCTAGCTGAATGAGGGGTCCGCAATCCCTTCCCCCATTTTAGATTGTATAGATACCAAAAAAAGCTCTTTGCCATTGTTTCTCCCCATAGTGTCCAACATCATGAGCTAGTACGGCCCCATACCTAGGTAGGTGCCATTGGATGCAAGGGAGGGGTGGCCCTCATGCAGGACTTGCGATCTATTAAATCCTCCAACTTCACTTAGCTAGGTATGTGTCCCTTCCTTGTATATTGAAAACCATGAGCTATTGCTAGGGAGAGACTCGTCCTCAACCGCACCTAGCTAGGGGTGCGGTACGTCCCAAGGAGTAGCTCATACACGTGTGTAGTAATCCCCAAGGTGAGGAATTAGGGACTTCTACATAGTTGGGATACTGCTTGGGAGGGAATCCATATATACCTAGCTAGATGCTATTGGAGCCTATAACCTCAGACCGCACCTAGCTAGGTATGCAGCCCGTTCCTAGGAGTAAGCTCATATAGATGTGTAGTAATCCCCAACGTGAGGAATTGAGAGCCCTCTACATAGTTGCCATTGTGGAAAAAAAATTATTGTGTGATGGATATATTGGACACGTGTAGTTGCATGGCAGTGCCCGTCACCAAACATGAGCCAACCATTATTCGGGACACCCAAGTTGGAGAAGCAGAAGGCAAAGGCGGGCATGAGAAACATAGAGAGGAAGGGGGCAATCCTCCTATATTCGAGCTAGAGGTAGCCAACAACACAGGTTTTGGATCAAAGGGTGCTCCTCTTTGACTCTCTCTATGTAAAACTGCCTACACATAACCAAATTAAGTTCTCTTTCTCTCCCTCTCTCTCTCTCTCTCTCTCTCTCTCTCTCTCTCTCTCTCTCTCTCCAATATCTACAACACACTGGCATGTCAAATCTTGTAGGATGTGAGGATGTGGATGCTCACATAATTGGCATCCATAATAGGTTGATCAAAGAGTGTGGCATGGTCAAATTTCAAAAACTCTGTTAGGATAGTTGTATTCGCATCCATGCAATATGGCAGTGTCTCTGCACAGCATCGCCATAGAAGCTTGCAGAAGAGTGCAATCAACCCACTGTATAAATAAATGATGGGATACTTCATTGGTAGGAGCTCTAGATGGATGGCCTTGTATGTAAACATGTGTGGGCAGGCAATGCACATGTGAAATGTCTACACAAAGGAAGTGCTCCACATTGGGTCCCTTTAGAGGGACACACAACGAACACTGATGCATATGCAAGATGGGTGATAAAAAATGGTCGATCATATCATAGGGCATGTGAGAGTAATTCAAGAAAAGCTTGCACTTCTCTAAAAACTCTTTCGTGCTCCTCTCTCTCTCTCTCTCTCTCTCTCTCTCTCTCTCTCTCTCTCTCTCTCTCTCTCTCTCTCTTCAAAACCAACACTCTCTAGAAGCTCTCTAGAAGGGAGCAGCTTTAACACTAGGGCTGGGTGAACATAAGCCACTTTAGTGGTTATAAGTAAATTTGGTGTAAATTCTTATTCTCACCAACCATAAAAAACCTCACCAAAAGCTTTGGGATTTGTGCTCATGGTAGGTAGGGAGTTGAAAAAAAATATAGATAAATAATTCCATACGAAATTAGTATTTTTCAAGGATCATCTTTCAGGTAAAATCGAGCAAAAGAAATTTATGCTATGCTTAATACAGTACACTCACAAATTGTGAGTTCTACCAAAAAAAAAAAACTCAGTTTAAAACATCTTGATGTTGGAGAGAATGGAAATTTTGTAAGTACTTGATCCACACAAAAAAAATGTTGATTCTAATAATCATCGTGCTCTTATTTGAAGTGTGCCTTAAAATTGAGATCGCTAAGAGCTTAGAGACTCTTGAGGTGTAGAGTAAGAACCATCAACATTAATCCGAAGAAGTATGAACGTTCTAATGTGGCTACCATAGTCTATATCGCTTCTTAGTTGCAACCTCCACAATACACACGCAATCCCCTTGCACCCAAAGGCCACTTTGGCCCAACTACCCTATGCATCAGTTTTCGCTTCCACTTCCTCTTTGCGCTCTCGCTCTCCTGCGGCTGCACCAACTATCAACTTCCGCTTCCACTTCCCCTTCCTCTCTGCGCTCTCAGTCTCTTGTGGTTGCACCAACTAGCCCGACCTGAGCACATGCAGGAATTATAAATAACACTAGTATGGCCGGCCGCCTCCGGCGGCCTCTTTCTCTCTCTCTCTCTATAGCATGCCCTTCGAGAGGGTCCTGCTCTGTGCTTGAAAAAAACCCAGGTTTAGTGTAATCCCACCTACAAATTTTGAAATTTACCTCTAAATTTTATATTTAAAGGTGAGAAAACCTACAAAAATTTGAAAAAAATAGTGTAATTTTTGGCGTAAAAACCTTCAAATTTTGTCAATTTACCTCTATTGTTTCACAGATGTAGGCTTGCCAAGTTTTTTTAAAAACGTTTTTTTCGAGCATTGGTCTTGCTGTGCGCCCTCTCTCTCTCTCTCTCTCTCTCTCTCTCTCTCTCTCTCTCTCTCTCTCTCTCTCTCTCTCTCTCTCATGCCCTTCGCGAGGGTAATTAGTGGATCTAATACAATGTCTGGTTACAAAATAATAAAAGCTAAAATCTGACGTTGAGACGCTGGCCCCTGGGCAGATCAGGCAATTGAACTTTTGTAGGCACCGATCCGTGGCAAAGGATATCTTTTAATGTGGTACCATTCACTTGGTGTTCTGCACACCGCAGAACAGTGAGGTCCATTGTATCGAATGTCCTGCTAGAGTTGAGACTAATTCCTACTTGCTCTAGTATTGCAGCTGCACTTGGTACCGTGTTATCCTCAGTATTGCATCGTTTGCCTAGTGGTGTTTCCCCACAATAGCGCTGGCTGTTTAAGGTAAAATTGCCTCCGGTATGACTGCACCTACCTTTGGCCATATTTCGGATGCACCAGACGACTTGGCAACCCTGTAACCTCCTTATGTTCCATCAGGCTGCTGGAGATTGCTTTGCCTTCTTTGCTCAGTTCAGTTTTGAGATTGACGCTAAAAAATGGAGCTCTACTACGTTCACAACAGAAATTGAGCTTTGATTTCACGTGGAGTCATCAAGTGTTCTCCATGTGTGTGTGTGTGTGTGTGTGTGTGTGTGTGTGTGTGTGTGTGTGAGAGAGAGAGAGAGAGAGAGAGAGAGAGAGAGAGAGAGAGAGAGAGAGAGAGAGAGAGAGAGAGAAACTTACAGGAGATTGTAAACAGGAAGCTGGGAGCCCACACAAACAACAACAAATTTGCAGAGGGGATGCAAAGCCAGAAGAGCGGGTGCAACTTCTTTGTCGTTGTTGAGTCCTTCGTCCCCCTCCATAGCGCTTAACCATCGACGGCCAAGTCTTCCTCGTCACTAGACGTGGACTCTCCTCTGTCGGAGCCTAATCTCATTGACAATTGGAAGTCAAAAGTAAGTCACAAACTCACACCACCTGTGACTGTTGCGCGCCAACAAATCCATTTGGCATTTGCTCTCTCGCATAGCCTGGACAGAAGCATCCCTTCGATAAACGTAGTATCCCGCAACACGTGCGCGCATATCTCTCCTTCCTTCTCTCTCTCTCTCTCTCTCTCTCTCTCTCACGCGCGCGCGCGTGCGCAAATAGGCTCTCCCGTCTCCTCCCCCATAAAACACACCCCCCCCCCCCCCCAACACACACACACACACACACACACACGAGATGCCAATTGAGAGCGGGTCTCGGCTTGCGGGTGAGTGGAGCATGAGATGCCAAGGTCTCAAAAGGGGCACCGCAACTGCATGTTTGAGTGTAGGGCAATGAGCAATGGAAATACAGACGCAGATGCAGTTGCGGTGCCCCTTTTGAGACCTTGGCATCTCATGCTCCACTCACCCGCAAACCGAGACCCGCTCTCAATTGGCATCTCACGCTCCACTCACCCGCAGACCGAGACCCACTCAACCGCATGTTGAGACCCGAGGTTGTGTTGAAGGGGGAACGCCACGTGGGCTGCTGATTGTGCCACGAAGGCCAAAATATTGGGGGTAATGGGAGCGCCAAAGGGAGGGGAAGCCCCTACCTGTAGGGATATGCTGCCACATGGCAGTTGACCCTCTCATTTTGATATATATATAAGATAGATAATCTTCAACTTAAATGTTTTAGATCCGAACGATTGATCATGCTTTTCAAAAAATGGGTCCTGGCCATTGAATTAATCCATGTAGGAGGTCGACCAGGGGTGCACAGCAAGAGGAATGTGATGCATCAGCAGGAAGTCGACGACGCCAGCCAAGGCACAACAAGAGGAAAGTAGTGCAGGGAGGGCTAAGAGCAGGAACTTGAGGCTAGAACAGATGAGCTTTACTGTTGCAAAGAGTACTGGAGTATGCAGGCCGATTGAGGAGTCGAGGAGAGAGAGCAAGGAGGTGGAGGACTTGGGAGTTAAGTGGGGTTCACAGTGAGAGGGGGAAGTCGTGAGCGAAAGCACAGAGCCAATCAAAATCTTGGATTTTGCTAGCCTTGTTCACATAAGGCGGTGAAAGGCAATGGCAGCCATGTCAAGGCGGGAAAATCCTTTTTCTCTCCCTATTCCTCTTCCGACCCCCCCCCCGCTCATGAGAGCTTCCACCTTGACACCTTTTCCCTCCAACCAATGGAGGAGTGCCACGCACTCATGATGAGCTTGTATGTCCACCACCTTGTGTGAACTGTAAGAAGGTAGAAGAGATAAGCATGTTGGTGTTCCGCCTGGAAGTGAGGAAAATTGGCTTTTCTTCCATCACTGCACTATGAACCCATCCTAAAGTCGGAGGGCAGGCGATATAGGAGTTGAGTGCAAGGAGATTGAGGACTTGGGAGTAAAGTCGGAGGGCAAGTAATTGCACTTAAATAACCCCAGCCAATGTCTCCCAGTCTACAGTTGGCAACCCACACATCAAGAGAGGATTAATGTGCGCTGCACTCGTAGTTTGGTCGAGGCACCTGAAATTGGAGGCCATGTTGGTTGATGGCATGCCACGAAGGGCAAAGTGAGGGAAAATAGGGAGGGGAAGGTCGTGGCCTGTAGAGATTTGCAGCCACGCGTAGATGTAGACGGCTAGATAATCACCATGTGAGAACGTGTTCTTAAAAGATGGACAATGAATTACTCTAGTAATTACTAGAAGGCCACCCCCGCCTTTTTATATCTAATATAGATAATATAGATATAGATATAATGCACTCATGCCAAGTGAAACAAAATAAACAAACGTATTTGCTTTCCAAGGGCTCAATATCCTTTCTTTTTCCCTTTTTTTTGTTGGCAAAATTCACAATCTGTGAGGGATATATTGAAATAGAAATTCAAAAAATTTACGATAACATCCCTACTCCACACGAGCCAAGGTGGCAACCAGCACAACTGCCAGCCGCTGGGTTTTACAAAGAGGCGCCAAACCTACAAAGCAAATACATCAAGACATAAAAAAGACATACCTTGGTTGCCACCACCGGTAGAGGCTCAGTCCCCGCCCAAGGGGAGCCGAGAGACAGTAGCAAACAAAGACTAGCAAGGTAACCCCTGCATAATTGAAGAAAGCATATTGTTGAGAGAAGGGCGGAGCCCAAGTGTCTCCATCACCGGCCAAACCAGCCAAGGCCAAAAAGGAGGCGGGGGAGCCACCAAAAGACAACACCCCACCCGACATCACCATCCAAGGTCTATCAAACCAACCACAGGCTATTCCAAGAGAGCCAAGCTCCATCAACGGGGACCCATCTGTGTCGCTGATGGCTGGCCCTGCTGCCATCAGCGACAACAACGACCTCTCGGATAGGTTGAGCAGGACGAACCAGGCCACCAATCTTCCTCCAAAAAAGAGCGAACAAGATGGCGACGCCGGGGAGACGGGGAGGACAGCCCAGTGCCCCACCTCGGCCAACTCTTATCCATCCTACCAAGGCCGCTCCGCATCCACAAGCCGTCATGACACTTCCCCGTCGGCTAAGTCCCGTGTTTCCTCCCACCAAGGAGCTTGAGCAAGCTGTTGAACCGTAACAGGGGAGCGTCTCGTTTGGTAAGACAAACAAACTTCTTTTTCCAAAAACTTTTTTTTTTTTTGGCCATATTTACAATTGTGAGTGGAAAGAAATTATATTAACTTAAAAAATACAATGCCTTGAGGTGACAACAATTCCATGAGCCTCAATACAAACGAAAACATGCTACAAGAAGCGTAGAAATCTTAGTGCATGATGCCACTCTTTGTCCTTACCTAATGTCCCTCTTTCATCTCATACAACATGGATAAGCTCAATGCTGAGGTGCACTATATCCCCAAACTAGGCCACCACTAGTTTCGCCTCAAACACCCAACGGTTCCTTGATTTGCACACTTGATTAAGGTAGCAGAATCTGGTGATTTGTGTGCACACCAAAGTGGCCTGGTTATGACAGTTCCGCCCTCCTAGAATCAAGTCACCAATAAAGAAGCTAGTCTTCCAAGCTTCTGTACCCATTTGCATACTTTGGTGGCCAATCCCCGCGAGGTCGGGCACTTGCTAAAACAATGTAGAGGGTCTTGAGAAGCCGTCCTATAGCCAGAGCAAGTGTCAGTGCCGATCCCTCTAGCGTAGACCTTAATCCCAGTTGGCATGGCTCCTCACAACACCTTCTAGATAAGATACTTCATGTAATCTAGCCATTTAATCTCCCATAAGGCATTAACATTTGTTTTCCATCGCTCGTCTGATCAATAGTTCTTCTATACTCTGTTGAGTGGGGCAAACACTATTTCATAATATGTATCCTTGTTCTTAGGAAGCATGAACACTCTATCTTTTGGCCAATGCCAGACTTTCCAGTCTAGCTCTTCCCTGAAGATGAGTGACGGTGAAGTGGACAATACTTCCAAGAGATCAAAATTCAAATTATGTTGCTACACTAAAAATTCCACATCTTCCAACAAAGATTACTATCATCCCAAAGGTGAGCACTTTTAGAGATTCCTTTGTTGCTAACTTGGCAGGCCACTTCCCTCCAGAAGGGGTTCAAAGAACCCTTTCTAAGTTTGAACAGCCAGGGGGACCACTGGCGAGAAAAGCCCTTGAATATCTAAACTTCTTCCCCCCTTCTAAGGTTAAGGCCGCTTTATTGCACTTCCTTGCCAGCCCTTGAGAGGCGCTAGGATCTTGGCGTGCACTGTGGCCTCTTTTCATTTTCCCCCTTTCAAGGTAAGCTTTGCTTTGCTTATCATATCCTAGGCCACGATGGCCCATTCTTGCTTTTGCTCCGCTAGCAAGGTAACAAGCTTGGCACACAATGCTTCTGCATGAAGCATGGGGTCCAAGAGTCCAGTTCCGCCTTGTTTCTTTGGTCTTGCCGAACAATTCCATTTCCCCCATCGGCAAGGGGTCTTGGTTTTAGTGTTTCTCTTCCACAAGAATCGTTTGATAGGCTTCAGAAACTCTTTCCAATTAGATTATCTCAACTTAATAAGTTGCAACACGAAGGAAATGTAGGGGGTCATGAGCGTATTGATGATTGTGACTCTAAAATGGAAAAGGAGGAGCACAAAATCCCACCTTCTTATTTTTCTATTACTCCTGTTCAGGACCCAGTCGAATCGCTGCTTATCCAAAATGTCCACCCCTAGAGAGGCACCTAGACACAATGGCCTTACCAATAACTTCCCTTGACCAATCCGCGGGGTCGAACGAGTCACTTTCAGATAGAGAAATTAATCTTGAATTCTCAATAATGCACATGGATTTGAAAGCCGTGGTAAATAGCTAAACAATCTCAAGGGCTCTCCTTAGCACTTCTGGCTTAGCTTTGACGAGTAGCAAAGAATTGTCTGCAAACAACTTTGCAAGCAACTGTTTTCCCCCATGAAGTGAGAGGCCTTGAATCTCCCTGTTTGAAGCACTATCCTCGAGCTCAAAGATACCATAGGGTGAGAGACAATAGCAAAGAGCAGTGGAGCAAGGGGGCAACCTTGCTTGATTGATCTCTTGACTTCAAACATACGCACTATCCTATTGTTGAGGAGCAGCTCAGAGTAGCTTTCCTCCTCAAGAGTATGCACTATTGCACACAACTTGGGTCCAAACACAAAGGCCTTCATGACCGTCGCAATGTATACAAAATTATATCATAGGCCTTATCGAGGTCAAGCTATAGGAGGACACTTTCTTGCTTAGTGAAAACCGTGTATTCAATGTCGACCATGGCGGCTGGCAAGATGTTATCGTATATAGAACATCCTTTGTTGAAGCCATGCTGATGAGGTGTGATGACTTTGTTCAAGATTGGAGCCATCCTTAATTCCATGACCTTGGCAATGAGCTTCTACGCCACCATCATCATCGAGGTAGGGTGCTAGTGTTTAAGCAGAGAGCAACAAACTAATTGGGAGAGCCCAATTTGCCATTTTAACCAGTGGAACTTTGAGATCCTCCCAGAATTCTTTGAAAAAGTCGACTTTGAGCTTGTCCCACCTAGGGAACTTTTCCTTCCCCATTGCCTGCAAGGCATGCCAACATTCATCAACTAAGATTGCGCTCTCCAATGATATCGCTTCAGCGGGGGCACCACACTACACTTAACAATACCAAGCAGTCTCGCTTTTGCCTCCTCAACCTTCTGAGAGCATACTTCAGATTGATCAATAATTTGACTAAGATGGTCAAGCATAAACTTGACTAAGATGGTTAAGCATAAGCTTGGCCATAGCATTTTCGTCACTTATAACGTTTCCCTTATCGTCAATGATTTTTGTAATAGATCCCTTCTCCTTCTGACCTTTAGAGATTTAAAAAAATGAGCCTGATTGGTCGGGTTTTGATTTGAGGGAGAGCTCTCTAGCCTTTTTTATCTCGTTAGATTGTAGCTCAACAAGTTGCACTTTGGCCTCAATCCATATTTTGTGTTCCCCTTTGGAGGCTCTGCCTTTTTGCATATTTTTGGAGAGCTCCTCCACTTTTTCTTTCAACTCCCTGTGTTTGTCCTCTTGAGCGGTTTTTACTAGCAGTATGATGCTCATTTGGTGCTTATTAAATGTTGCGCACTAGGGAGGACCAGGTGCGAGGTTCAGCAACATCCACATCCCTCTCAAGTTTGACGAGAGCCTTCTTAACTAGGGACTTGGGGAGGGGGATCTTAATAAGATGTTCCCCGAATATTAGTTTTTTCGTTGGGAAAGAATCATCATTACTAGCCCTGGGTATGTGAAGCTTAAGGGGAAAGCGATCGGACAAGCTCTTGGAAGTATTGGTTTCTAATAACCGAAAGGGGGAAGCCAATCCGCATGATGTGAGATTTAACATATGTCCAGACGGGAGGCGTATTGTCATATTGAAAGCTTGTGTATAACCAACCAGGAGAGCTACTCCATGGACCAATAGTCCACCTTCCAAAATTCCACCATATTGAAATCCACCATAATGCACTGATCTCCCTCCAGCGGTTGCTCCCTTAGATCCACCCAAAGTTTAGCTCTCCCCTTAGCATCACACGGTGCATCAATATTGATAAGGGTAATGAACTGACTGGCCCACTTCACTCTTACCCCAAGGATTCTCCCTAAGGAATGATTCAACATATCTTGAGGCTCTAGATCCCTTGTCAATGATGGGTAACACTCCACTAATCCCAAGAGCACCATCGTCATACTAGCTTATTCCCTACTGCCTACTTCGTACATTTGGAAGCATCCAAATGGTGCTCCTAAATAAGCCAACAATTTGTAGCAATTTTTCTAACCTCCTACCAGAACAACGTGCTCTTATGGGCGGACTCCATGCCCTTCACATTCCATATTTGTAGGTTGTCCATTAAGGGTAGAGTGGGACATACTCATCCACATATGCAAGCTATTCATAGGTGACTCTCTTTCGTGACCCTTCTCCGTTTCACCAAAGCTTCCCTGCTCCACCACGGTCAATCGGGAAGAAGACAACTTTGATGTGAAAAGGTCCCTTGGATTTTGGGTCTGCAAGGACTCAAAGAAGTTTCCCAGCTTAATGGGGGCCTCCTAACAATCTGTGGGTTCTCCTTGCGGTGAAAGCTGTTGTGTGCTAATGGTTTAACCCGCTTGCACTTAATCACTGTGACTTCCTGCCAACCCTCATCCACCTTCCTCAGGGTAGAGGCCATGGCAATTTTTTGCCAAGGTTTTAGAGGTGTTTTAACCATAAGGAAAGCCAAAAATTTTACTGTTGGTGTGGCTTAACTGTTGTTCGCCTGTGGGTTTAGCTCATCACTTGGGTGGTCCTTGGAGGTGACTTCATGAGTGACATCTTGGCAGATTTTGGCACTCCATTTTCATTAGATCTCCCTCATTCTCCTTGATTTTCTGCTTCAACTTCCATGTTTTCTATAGTCGGTTCTTTGAGTGTGGTTGCTTGTTTTTCTTCTGCCTTCCCCTCTTCAGCTTCGCTAATATTATTTAGATGGCAGTCTCTAGCAAAGTGGCTGAACCCATTGCACTTGAAGCATGCTCCAAAAAAATGTCAATGTCTTTTTGGATTACTATTAGTAGAACCTTTGCTTCCTAACTTTCTATTTTGATCTTTTTCAGCTCTTGTAGGTTTTCTTCCAAAAAATGCTCTTTTTTGCTAGCAAGCTTCTCTCTAGACTCTTAAATCAAAGAATCTATGGTGATCAATGTTTATTTGGTATAGAGTTGCTTGAGTTGTAGATAATCACATCTTACATGTCATCAACAGTGCTAATGGAGAAAAACCAAAACTTGCAGGATGGAAAACCTTGATGATTTGCTCATTATGTTGCTCCTAAAGCTTGAGCTCTTTGTCCCAGAACTTCTTCTCCAACATTGCAAGCTCTTCCTCTATCATTGACTGCAACAATGAATTTGCATGATAAGTTTATGGTAGAAGATATTCTGGCAAAAGGGGGTGCTAAGTAGAAACATTTCCCTTCTTTAGCAACCAAGTTATATGCATGACGTCCTGGAATTACAGTGGCTCCATTCAAGTGGAGCTCGAGGAGTAGGGTGGGACACTTGGTAGCTCACATGGCTCTCCCATAGGCCCTATAAAGGCACTCAAGGAGGGCCCTCACAATAAAATATGGCTAATTTGGTTTAACAATGTAAATATGTCAAGTGCATGGAGATGGCACACTCGTTTCGCCTAGAAATCTCAATGCTGGCAATCTCATCCAAAAAAGCAAGTTTTATGTGTAGCCATAAATGATGTATTAAAGTGCTTTTCAAATGGAAATATGATGTTCAACATGTAAATTAAGATCAAGGGAAATTTTCCAAAATTGAGGGGATTTTCCTAGCTCCTTTGGGCTTTTTACGAGCAAGAAAGGGCTTTTTTGGGGCCATAATCGTAACAAATAACCCAAAAATGGCAAAATATCACTCAAAATGCCACATCACTCAATGTAGCAAGGGAGATCATCAACCAGAGCCCTTGAGTCTATTGTGAGTATCTTTGCAATTTTGTGAAGGAGATGGATTTACAATGAGTACGAGAGGTAGACATGATCATAATTTTCAAGCTTATTGTGGTCCCTGAGACTAGAAAGCATGTAAAGGGAATCAGGGAGCATTGTGGAAGACACTGGGAGCAATTCAAATTGGCCTTGAAGTAACATTACTTTATGGAAGACTTTGAGAGGGTTATAAAACAAACTTTCTTAGAGTGGGTTTCGAAGCCAAAAGAAGGGCTTTTTATCATTGAACTAATGAGGGAGTTTGAGTAATGCTATGCTCAATTACTTAGGAACAAAGTGAGGTACTTTGGATAGTGAAAAGACTAAGTTGTTTCTTCAAGCCGCGGGACCTGAATTTCAAGAAATGTTAGAGCTAATGTTAGAAGACAAGAACATAGAGTAGGGCTTAAACGCAGAGTGGAAAGAGGTTGAGGATGCAAATTAAATGCTTGCTAAGTGGCGACGCACAAACAAGATGGTGGTGAATGGTGCTACTCCTGCCTCTAGCATGCGTAAGATCCCAACAAAGCCTACTATTGTGACTCCAAAGGGTGATAGTTCTATGCTTCATGAGCCTTTTAAGGGCATGCGTGACATGAAACTAAGGTTGGCCAGGCATGAAGAGTAAGGACCACCTTTTGCTCAAAATTCTCAAAGTAACGAAGGGTTTATGCATATATATACATTAGGAAAAATATGAACCCTCTAGGGGGCCTTTGTTGGGATTAAGGTTATTTGGAGGCCAACCAATAGGAAGAGGGTGGTGGACACACTCTATGCCCTCAAGATAATAGGGGGACAAAGTATCATTACACTTCTTAATGGTCTCTTGCTTAGTGAGAAGGTGGGGGGGGGGGGGGGGGGGGGGGGGGGGAACACTCGGAACCTCCAAGTTCCCCTCGTTTTTGACCCAGTTTTGAGAAAGACCCAAAAATTTGAAATTTTTGAAATTTTTGAAATTCACATCTTACCTTCTTAAAACCTCTCTAAATCTATTTGATGTTTTTTCAACCTCCAAAAGTCAAAACGTGCACCAAAAACCCCTAAAATTCAACAATTTTCAAAAACTTTTGAAACATCATTTTCTACTCTCCAAAGCTCCCCTAAAACTATTCCATACCGGAAAAGTGATTTTCTCTCTCTAGAACCCTTTTCCAAGCCTTCCTTGGTTGCAACCATCACACTCACCCTCTACTCCAATACTATCTCTCTATTGCCATCTCCATTGCGGTAGCAAGGAAGCTCCTCTCTCCTCCCCTCCCACCTCCCATTGCCACACCAAGCAAGGGTCATCCACCTTCTCCTATCTCCATTGCAACACCATCCACGCTCCTCCCCCTCTATCCCACCACCACCTCCCATTGGCACACCAAGCAAAATCATTCCCTATCTCCCACCTACATTGTAGCAACAAGCAAGGTCCTCCTCCTAATTTCCTTTACTCACCCATGGCAAGCTCTACTCTGCAAAGGCGGCCAAAGGATGAGTCACAGCACTTGTATGCCACAACACAAGAGGTATAGATGGTGAGTGGGTGCCACAATAGTTCACCAAAGGTGCTTGGCTATACATGCATCCATATGCTATTGACCCTCACCACATTCAAAACCGTGAAAACTTGGATCATCATTGGAAAGGAAAGCTCCTTGGCTTCAAGAATTGCAAGGACAAGGGGACCATAGCCATTGTGCAACATGTTCATGTCAAGCATGCAATTGCAACAACCAAATCGATTCCTAACACAATATAAGTACATGTTTTGGGAATACAAAAGCCTGGTGTGAAGTCACATTGGAATGTTTTTATGGCTTCATAATTATGTTTTGGTTTGATTTTGTGGTCATATCTCCATCTACATCGGTGGAGGAGCAGCCACTTCATAGCCTCTCCGGCACATTCAATTCTATACATGCGGATATTGGAGCAACAATTTTTGCACACCTTTGCCCAACCAAATTGGTTTAAAGAAGAATTTGCTTCTATTCTCACTCCTATATTGTACTGCCAAATTCATGGTCGGTAGCATCTTTCAAGCAAAATATGGTAGTAGATGTCCAAAACTCTTTGAATATTCTAAAGCGTCAAGGTCTATGGGCTTGAGTTTGTGTTTTCCTTTTCATTGTTTTGTGCATATCTTTAAAGAGTTTGTGTTTGCGGAGACAACCACAATGCTTGTATGTAAAGATGTGCATTATGAAAATTTAGGGAGGCTTTTAGAAGAGAGCTGGAGTTTTGTGGAGGCATGCACAATGGAGATAGGTATTGTTGTAAGGTTCGAGCATCAAGTATTGGGATTTGCTATGACCATTTGATGTGCAAACTTGGAGTGTGGACTCCCTTACAGTGTGTAGATGGAGCTATTGCAAGATTTGACATTATAGTGAGGATGCCCAATGAAGCTTTGGAAGATGACCAAGTGAATAAGCATCGGACTTTTAGCAACGTGAAAAAATATTTGGCCATTATGGGTTTTGAGGACCTCCAACAAGCTCTTTTATTTTTTCCAAAACCACAAGGTGAGAATCCTTCTTCCAAATTTTCAATCCATCAAAGTTTGATGGTCATTGCCTACTTATTGTTGAATGTCTGCAGATTGGAAAGAGAATGGAAGAAAAAATGAAGGTCTAGGTGTCAAAGTCGATGATGCGAAAGCATAGAAACCAAGGGGAGTGAGTGAGCGAGTGTGTGTGTGTGTGTGTGTGTGTGTGTGTGTGTGTGTGTGTGTGTGTGTGTGTGTGTGTGTGAGAGAGAGAGAGAGAGAGAGAGAGAGAGAGAGAGAGAGAGAGAGAGAGAGAGAGTCTCCTGGACCAATCAACCTTGGCAATGAATAACTAAATGTGTATACAATGGAGGCAAGGGTTTGCTTATATAGCAATCTTAGTAAATTGCCCTACCCAAGACTTTGACAAATAAGCAAAATAAACACCTAAAAGCCAAACTAAATAATGGGATCACATTGGGTAGTTCATTTGAGATGTCTAAACTTTAACACCCTCTCTATAGCTCATAGTGGACATCAATAGTGAGACCAAGTCGATGTAGAAGCTACCATAGACACCTCAGCACCGACCGGGATACTGGATACACCTCAGTGTTGCTCTCCTCAACTTTTTACCAAAAAGTAATTCCATCTTGAGCATCAGTTGCCTTTGTAGAAACTTTGGAATGTATACCATACTATGTCCAATAATCCCCATTCGTGAACTGTTGGAACACATTCTGTCCAAAATGTAAAACTCCAAGATAATGAACTCTTGGAACACATCCTGTCCATAATTTGACCAGCAGCAATGAATTGGTGCACCCATCCATAGTGTTTTATACGTCTGATTGGTTCCCTGCTAGATGCATGTGCATTGAACTTTGACCTACGGGTCCAAACACCAATAAGTTGAACTTCAACACAAGGGTCCAAATTAATTACAGGGAGAATGTGCTTGCCCCTCTCTACCACTCACAAGCCTCTCTCTCAATGAAGCTAGTGGTGACACATGTCATTTGACTAGAAATATGATGTCAAGGTCACTATGGCCACCGCCATGTGTGCCATGTCAATCTTCTCTGCCAAATCTTTATTGCCATAATCTCTGTCCAACTTGCCTTTATCCTTGTCTTCATGTGAGTTCATGATTTTTCCTTTGGCTTCAAACTCTTGATCCAAACAAAGCGTCAAGGCACATTCATGTCAATTGTGATTGTACCTTGTGGGTATCAAGGCAGCTTACTGAGTACTGGTACTACCATCCTTGTCCAACTGACCTTTGCCGATGTCCTTTGGCAAACTCCTCCATTTTTTTTACTTCACAAACTCGAGTCAAACAATTTGTTGGGTTCCTTGATAATTGTGTCAGTGCATAGGCCGCTAAATGGATGGTTGACAATCCGCTATCCATAGCTTTTGGTTGGTTTTGGTCGATGTTGTCGAGCCTCGAGCAAGGGGAGGCAATTTTGAAGTTGCAAGATTTGGTAATTGGGTACCTTCTCTCACTCCAAAAAATGGTCGTATAAACCAAGCCGTTAAAGATCCAAGCCGATTCAATTCCACCACAAAGGGAACTCCACTCGCCAAGCGTCTTAAATATCATCTACACATTGACTTTGATCCTCAATTTAAGGCCATTATGTAAGCAAAGCGGGCTTTGACAATCTGCTATCCCTCTCTGAAATCCGAAACTCTGTCACACGTTTGCCATGTGGTAGTCCTTGAAAAAATCCAAATCTCCACAATAAACTGTGCATAACAAGGGTTAAGAGTTCCATCCAGGCCAATATCAATCCGCTCCATGGCTTATGGAAAACTGCTCCACAATCCTCCTTTTGAACTCCAAGTTCATGCCGCTTCATCTCCCAAGCGGCACCTCAACCCGCCTTTCACAAGCCATTGACGCAATGCCAAAACTCTTAACACCCTCTCTACGCCTTTGTTGTCGCCTCGCGTCTCCGCACGGTCGGTCACCCAAGGAGAACCACCCCTACCCATTGGAAATAGCGTTTTAAAATGGTAGCAAGAAAAAGGGGGTAGCACTGTGGGCTAGCGCTGCAAAGAGGCATCTTGAAATTCAAGGGACAGAGGAGGCAACGCTAACTGCATTTTAAAATTCACAATGGGTGCATGCATCAATGTAGAGGGCGCCAGTAGGAGCGTTTCAAAACGTTGGAATGAGAGGGAAGTGGGGCGGGATACTATGTCGTAGAGGGCGTTTCAAAATGCCAGTGCGAGGGGAGCTTTCGGAGCTGGGGTTGGGCTCTGTTTTAGAATGTGCATAGGAGATGGGAGGGGTAATCGGTGCCGCTGTGCAGGGGAGGTACTCTTGAGGCCAACATTTTAAAACGCATGGGACAACAACAGTGGGGGGAAGTAACACCGATGATGACAAGGGAAGAGATGTTCTCTCTGATTTGAACCGCTCCTCTACCAAGGGCTTCAAGTGATAGAGCTCCACCAAGGAGCTCTGATACCATGTCAAAGTCGACGATGCAAAAGCATGTAGAGAGAGAGAGAGAGAGAGAGAGAGAGAGAGTCTTCCGAACCAATCAACCTTGGCAATGAATAACTGAATGTGTATACAATGGAGGCAAGGGGTTGCTAATCCTAGTAAATTGCCCTACCCAAGACTTTGACAAATAAGAAAAATAAATACCTAAAAGCCAAACTAAATTATGGGATCACATTGGGCAGTTCACTTGAGATGCTTTAACTTTAACACTAGGATGATGGGGACATGGATAAAACTATGCTATCATTGTTATAGCTTTGTAACTTTTACATTGTTGGAAACAATCCCCTTTGTAATAAATTTGCTTAGCTTTTGTAAATTCTGGACTTTGAATATAATTTTTCATTCTACAATAGTGATCTTGTATACAACTTGTTTTAATACCATTTTTACTTATTATTGAAATATACATGTCACAATGAGACAAAAGGCCAGTTTTGGAAAAAGTACCTTTTTTAAAAGTATCTTTTTTAAAAAAGGCCACCATTATAAAAGAGGGGGCATGATAACTCATTCTAACTTTTCACTTTTGCAACCCTTGAGGGTGGATGCATGAATAGGTGGCCCGGTCTTAACCGGTTGAAAATTTCTTTTGGAGGCTTAAAATTTAGGGGGTATGAAACTGGTGTTATGGGCAAGAATTGTTTGAATTAAATATTCATGTGGAGGATACAAAATCTTAAAAATCATGTGGAGGATTCAAAAACACGTGTGGAGCCCACGTCAGAACGAATGTTTTCATGACTGTGACTTCTCTGTAGCTTTGTGCCTTTCTCCTTCTGCGCCTTTCTAAGCTCGCTCTACAGCCCCCTATGCACGCTTCTTATCCTTCGCTATGGATAGAAACCTAAGAAAGAGCCCAAGGAATGCAGCCCGACAGGTCTCCCCCACAAAGGCCCGACATTCTCCCACGAAGGTATGTCACCTCTCTCTGTCTCTCTCTCTGTGTTGTGTACAACGGACCTGTGTGTAGTAGATTACTGAGGTGTGGATACATTGAGTAATGAGTATGGATTTATTCCTTTCAGAGACAGAAGTTATAGCCTCCTCCCAAAATCAGCCGCTTTGTTCGCCCCAAGGACATGGAGGTGCCATTAAAGGCATTCTGCACGACAAAGGAGGATTTTCACAGGGAATATGGGCTAAGTCTTGAGGGGAAAGATGTTAGAAAGTTGACAGATGCAGCTGTGCCCATATCCGACTGGATGAAATTTTTCACGTGTCTTCCAGTGAAGGAGAAAAAAGTGCCAATAAAAACAGCAAGGCCGGATCACTACAAGGCACTCTACCAGCTCTACAAGCAGGTGTACCAATCCAAACCACCAAACTATCTGCTGGGAGTCAAGTTTGCACGCGGATATGTTTATTTCGTATCCACAGGTTCGATAAAGTGGGATGAGTTTGTATCTAAGGTGGTGAAAAATGTGACCAATGAAGGTCACTTAGATAGGAAAAGAGAACAATGGAAGTTAGAGACTTCCCAAGTATCCACAGGTACCCCAAGTGGTTTTGCCATCTTCTTAGTAAATACCCCATCCGGAAGTAGACCAGTCGGAAGTGGACTTTTTGCGACCACTCAGTCTGCCTTTAGTGTTGAAGTATCCACTTCCTTGCAAGAACTTCTTGTTGAGGTTAGAAAATCTCATGACAATGTATCAGTCGAGTGTCAGAAGGCTAAGGATTCAGTGGTCAAATCTGTTGCTGATGTGCACCGTTGCGAGGGTGCCCTTGACACCATCCGAATGCACTTCCCTGATGATGCCAATGTACCAACAGGCTTGCTTGACATGTTGGGGTATAGGCGTCTGTGCCTTGCCCGGCCGCCCAGAGTCTGGGCGCCCACTGACTTGTATACCTTATACATAGCATAAGTGTATAGGGGGCTGCTCACTTTTTGAGTCTCCCCACCCACATCGTGTGTGTCTCCTTCTCTCTCTCTCTCTCACTCTCCGTCTGTGGTGCTCCCCGATCCCCTTCAATTGATACTAGAGCATTGTGTTTCTGGCCATATTGGTAGACAGTTTCCAGGTGTTGTTGGTGAGGTGGTTTTGCTTTCTAGTTTGCTACATTGTGCTCATGACAGAGACAGGTGATCGATCAGATTGTGACCTCTCACAGATGCGCATGTTTGATGGGTCAGACTTTGCGGCATGGAGAGAGTGTATGCTTGATGCATTGACACAGCGAGGGTTGCATCGACCATTGAGTGGTGATGCAGGTAGACCTTCAAACATGTCTGACGATCAGTGGCAGGAGCTAGAGGAGATGGCACTATCTACACTCTCTTTGCACCTTGCGGAATCTGTATATGCTCTTGTTATGTATGAGACTACTTCGAGAGCACTTTGGCACAGATTACATGATATGTATGATAGATCTGAGTCATCACGGACTCGTGTGAGACATGTACATTCACGAGCACGCCGACAGGTGACATGTTGGTATTGTGGTCATTCTGGACACGTTAGACGACGCTGTTTTCGTCGTATGCGACATCGTAGGAGACATGGCAGTCTCAGAGATGTATGTAGTGATGCCATGGACTCAGTTGCTTTGACAGTTGAGGCACATGTAGTGTCGGAGTATACTAGTGACGGGGATGTCACTTTTACCTCGAGCTATGCACGAGATGCTATACATGTGGATAGTGCACTCCCTTCGCAGTGGTTGCTAGATGCAGATGCTATGTTTCATGTCACGCCGCATCGTGCATGGTTTTGTAGCTATTCTAGCGGGATGCTTGGCAGTGTACATTTGACCGATGGATTGGTGCATGAGATAGCAGGTGCAGGAGATGTGAGACTGTCATTACCGAGTGGTGCATCTTACTTGTTACGACATGTGCGCTATGTACCAGATTTGACAATGAGTTTGATCTTGATTGGTCAGCTAAGAGATTGTGGATGTCAGATTTCGCTACGAGAGCGAGATTTTGTGATGCATTTGGGTTCGCTAGTGATTGCGAGAGGTGCCAGGAGTGGTACACGTTACCCATTGCATGTGGATCACACGAGAGACGGTGTTGTCTCTGTGATCACGCAGCCAGGTAGAGAGCGAGAGAGCAGGCGAGTCTCTTTTGCTTGTGGGTTGCAGGATGCTTTGCATGGAGTGCAGAGCAGTGACCTTGTTGTGCAGGTTGCGTCTACAGATGCACAGGTAGAGCGGGACAGCTCTAGTGAGTCACAGCAGGATGAGTCATCAGAGGTGATGACAGAGATGACTCACATGGATGTTGAGATGTCGACTATTGTGGAGTCATTTCTTCATATGCTTATGCCAGAGCTTGCTGCAGATTCAGGACATATGGATACACTTGGTACACATGTGATATGTGGTGGGCACGAGGAGTCACTCCAGAGCTTGGAGTCAGAGTGCCATGGTCTCTATGATAGGGGACAGGATTACCATGTGTTGAGTTCTGAGTTGGAGGTGGCAGAGGTTGCCAGGGTTGCATCAACGTTCGGTGTCCTTATGTACGAGATGCTGATCTCGAGGCCCGACATAGCAGCTGCAGTGGGAGCATTTGCAGCAGGGTTGATCAGTCGTTTGATGACTGATCTTGGCATAGAGCATAGGGGAGGTTTGCAGGTATTGCGTACATACTTGCAGTATGTGTGCGGTACGTCTGGTGGTGTATGGACTTACACGGGAGCAGGACAGCCGGATGCACACGATCACAGCCAGCCATTGGGCATCGGTTGAGAGCGGTTTTCTCTCGCCTTTTGTAGTCTTTAGACTAGGTTCTCTTGCTTAAAGGCACAGTCGCCTTTAAGTGGGAGGTTGTTGGGGTATAGGCGTCTGTGCCTTGCCCGGCCGCCCAGAGTCTGGGCACCCACTGACTTGTATACCTTATACATAGCATAAGTGTATAGGGGGCTGCTCACTCTTGGAGTCTCCCCACCCATATCTGTGTGTCGTGTGTCTCCTTCTCTCTCTCACTCTCCGTCTGTGGTGCTCTCCGATCCCCTTCAATTGGTATCAGAGCTATGGTGACCGCGGAGAGCACGACGGCTTTGAGAGCTTCGAAGCGATAGCTCGCTCGTTCTCGACGGTGGAGTTCGATCGCGGAGTTTCACGGAGAGCGATTTTAGCTTGAAGAGCATTGTCTTTGGAGCTTAGGAGCTTGGTGTGGTCAAGCTTGATCCAGGAGGCGGTTGCGGCTTCCTTGGTGAGATGAGCTTTTGAGCTCAGTGGAGCTCGTTAGAGAAGTGCTCGGCGAAGGAGAGCTTGACATTCGAGTGCTTGGATGCTGTTGTGGCAGAGCTCTTGTGTTGGAGCTTGCATTGAGAGGACATTGCATCACGCAGAGTGGAGCAGGAGCAGGTTCAAGACTGTGTGTAGCTCGTTTTTGCCATTTTCGGGCTCTAAAACGCAGTTTTTTGCGTAGCTCCGTCATACAGAGTCAGATCTACATGATCCAGGAGTCTAGGTCAGGGTTTTGGCACGCTCCGGACGCAATGGTGATGTCTATTTGCTGAAATTATGCTTTGAATTACAGCAGGTACAGCAGCAAGTTTATTTGTGCACTTTCGGGTCCCAAAAACACTGTTTTTGGCATAGCTTTCACACCCGGACTCGGATACATATGATCCAGGAGTCTACCTTGGGGTTTTGGCACGCTCCGGACGCGCTCGTCATATCAGAATTTTAAAATTCTGAACACTGAATTTTCTGCAACAGCAGTTGTTTATTGTGTGTCGAGGATTCCACACATGGTTTGCTCTCAGATGTGAGAGTGATATTTGCTGCAAGTTTTCTCACAGGTGGGAGGATACGATGTATGCCTTATGTGGTTTGATGCTCAGGGAGACTAATGTGATTGCATTTTGAGCTCGGCAATGTATGCCTCGAGAATCTTTTTTGGCAGTCACAAGTAGAGCAGATATTTGTGTACTAGATTTGCAGGTGTTTGCAATGATGTATGCAAAATGTGGAGATTGGTGCATGCATTTGGAGTGTGATTTGACGCGCTTTGGTTGCTCATGGTTTTGAGCGTGCAGTCAGTTTGGTTACTGGTTTTGTGGCCGTTTTACTGACGAAACTCTGGCGAAATTTTCCCAGGAGTTTTATGCGCATCATTTATGCGATCTAGGTAGAGATTGCGGGTTGCACTCAGCATTTGCGTGCGGTGTTCTCTGCAGGTGGGAGATTTGTGCGTGTGTATGCATCGATACCGCACAGTGTGGGCTTGGTGATTAGCTCACAGATTGCAGTGTGATACTAGAGCAGGCGAGGCTTGTATTGACATTGCGGGAGCTCTATTTTGGAGTGTGTCTCACAGGTTTTACATTGTGTTTCTGGCCATATTGGTAGACAGTTTCTAGGTGTTGTTGGTGAGGTGGTTTTGCTTTCTAGTTTGCTACATTGTGCTCATGACAGAGACAGGTGATCGATCAGATTGTGACCTCTCACAAATGCGCATGTTTGATGGGTCAGACTTTGCGGCATGGAGAGAGTGTATGCTTGATGCATTGACACAGCGAGGGTTGCATCGACCATTGAGTGGTGATGCAGGTAGACCTTCAAACATGTCTGACGATCAGTGGCAGGAGCTAGAGGAGATGGCACTATCTACACTCTCTTTGCATAAATTGGTTAGACCGGAGGTCCCTAACACCTTAAGGTTTTGGGGTCTGGATGGCTAGACCAATTTGTGGAACGTCACAGTTAAGCGCAGATGCGCGGAAACAGTACTGGGATGGGTGACCTCCCGGGAAGTTGTTGCCCCCCATGACCTACAACTGGTATCAGAGCCATGGTTCAAAGTCCAACCTCTGAGTCCGTGGAACAGGACATGTTGATGTTGACTTCAACCTCTGAGCTAGCTCTCGGCCACGTTGAAGCTCTCAACCTCTGAGCCTAGAAAAAGACGGAACACGTTGGTACTCAAGGGGACGGGAAAGTCCCAAGTTTGGCTTAAGGGGGCGATTGTTGGGGTAAGCCCAACTTGTGGTGACAAAGTGGTGTCTATCTATGAGGCTTGCATAAATTGGTTAGACCGGAGGTCCCTAACACCTTAAGGTTTTGGGGTCTGGATGGCTAGACCAATTTGTGGAACATCACAGTTAAGCGCAGATGCGCGGAAACAGTACTGGGATGGGTGACCTCCCGGGAAGTTGTTGCCCCCCATGACCTACATGACAGCCTCCAAGAAAAATTTGACCAAGCAAAAGCCACCCTACAGCAGGCACAAGTATGCTTTTAACTCCATCTGATTGTAGTATAATACATGCAAAGTACCATACGGTATGATTTTTCATACCGGTAGGATTATATCATATTCGGTAAGGGTAGATGACAATACCGGTAGGATTATACCCTACCGTTATGATAACATCCTACCGGTATGATTATATCCTACCGGTATGATTATATCCTACCTGTAGGATGTTATCTTACTGGTAGGATTTAGGAGATAATCCTATCGGTATGATAACATCCTACTGGTATGGTTACATCCGACTGGTATGGTTAGATCCAACCAGTATGATAAAATCCAACCGGTTTGATGTTATGCTTCCGGTATACTGTTATCCTACCGGTATGATGTTACCGGATGTTATCCTACCGTTATGATGTTATACTATCCAGTATAATAGCATTATACCGGTGGGATAACATCATACCAGCAGGATGTAATCATACCGGTATGATAACATCATTATACCGATTTTCAAGCATTCATACCGATTTTATACCTGTTTGACATTGTCTGATAACAGAGGTCTCTTGCCTACATGAAGAATTATCCAAATGCTTGCACCCTGAGGAAACCTTTGGTCTCTATGTCACGTTTGTGACAGGCATGATTAGTCAACCAATGCTACCTGAAACCATAGTCTTGCCTGCACGAGTTTCAGCTCCTAGACATAGTGTTGTTCTCATTGATGTGTGCAATGCTTGTGGTGTAAAAATTCATGATCACAATCGCTCAAGCCATGTTGTTCTATTGCCTTGTTCACATGCATACCATGCATTCTGCTATGCTCACTTGGCTGAGAAAGGAAAGTGCATGCTTCAAGATTGCCTCGGAGTTATTTCTGCAGAAGACCAATCCCTTCTGAAGAAGAAGCCAGTTGAACCATGCCCAAAAACAGGTGAGAAAATTGTTTCAATGGGTAGTCAGGTGGTTGATTTTTGTCTTCGCTGATGTTTTTTCAGGTGGTTGATTTTTGTCTTCTCTGATGTTTTTTTAGAGTCAAGCTACTTCAGAACTACTGTCGGTAAAGACACAGGGAACGATGCAGTGACGCCTGCATACAAGACACCTGTGGAGGTATTGCTTGATGAAAATGTCCTTGGTCATGCTGAGAAACCTGTTTCGGAAACAACAGAAGAAGAACAAAACTTTGAGGTAAAGGAGCAGAGTACGGCTGGTGCTGAAGAGAAAACCGAGAATGAGGAAGACGATGTGTTGCTAGACACTTGCGTGCGGGTGACAAGATCAAAGACCCCGAGAAAAAGAGGCCAACGTGGCAAGAGTAAGTTTTTTCATTGATTATGACTCTAATAAGTGATCTCTTGTTGCACAGCTTTCTAAAGCTGATGGTCGTGTAGATGTAAGGCTGGAGGGAAGTCCCGAGGAGACCCTTGCTCAGCATATAAGAAAGGCCAAAAGAAAAAAAATCGAGAAGCCTGGAGATGAGAAGCCTGAAATGGATCAAAAAAGCAAGGAAGAGGAAGAGACCCAGGGGCAGCCAGAAGAGGAGATGGACATAGAAGACACTAAGGAGATGCAGAATACCGGCACAAGTTCTGACCCTAAACCCAGAGCCTACAAAAGATTATAGTTTGCCCCCCCATGTTTCTTTTTATGTAACCACTTCTGAAATTAATATAACTTTCTTTCCCATTCGACGTCTCTTTCATCTTGTGCCTAATTTTTGAACATTGTGTGTTTTTATTGTATGATTTCAATCTATAGATATGTCCTAATTGCATATTAAATTTGAGTCTTGTGTAATTTTGCATCTGCAGATATGTTTTCAGTTGAAGAATGGCGCCTTGCAGATAGGTTCAGGGCTGACAAGCAGAATGGCAGGGCTAACATTCGTGCAATATGGAATTGCGTGTTGTCTCCTGCAGTGCTCGTGTTTCCTCTATGGTATAGACTAATTAAAAGAATCCCACTGATATGGCCAAGGCCACCACCTCTGTTGAGCGTCCAACGTAGGGTTCTCATTTTGGACCTCAATGGATTACTGCTCAAGAAATTTGATGGAAAATATGGTGAAGAATTGCCCTACTGGCCAGAAATGCGGTATGTTGTTGAAGGGGATACACAGTTTTGGGTAAGGCCCGATGCAGAAGTGTTTCTGAATTTTTGTTTCAGATGGGTTCGAAGTGTGGATATGGAGCTGCTGCGAGTTTGAGAAGCTCAAACGCACGCTAGCGACAATGTTCCCTGACCACCACAAAAGATTCAATAGAGTGGTAAGTCAGGCGCAGTGCACAAGGGCCCCTTTTAAATTGGGCACGACATATAAACCGGTGTTCCACAAGAATCTCGAAAATTTTCCTGACCTACCACCTGACACACTTATCTTTGATGATTCTAGATATAAGCTAATGTTTAATCCATTGGGGTCATTTCTTGTTTTTCCCAAGCTAGAAAAGCAGTCTAAAGAAGTGCACGCCTGTTTTCTGTCAACCACTGTCATAAACTGGCTGGCACACTGGTTGTACTCTAAGGACAGAGTTGAGTATACAAAGAGGAATGTAATTTGTGCAGACGGACAACGTAATGACACCTATGTGCGTCGTTTTTATTGGAAATGGCGGATTGACTTTTTCAAGAAGAAAGGAACAGATTTTTTATATAAAAAGAAAGGTTCATAAAGTCTGTGAAGTGGGTGACTTTTGTCGATGTATTTTTTTGTCGATGGATGTAAATGGAGAATTACTAAGCCAAAAGGCTCAATCAATGTAACAGAATTCATGTATAATACATTTACAAGCAAGTTGCACGGAAATACGTTGTATTCTATATTTGAAGTATCTTGCAAATAAAAGGAGAGAGAGGGAGAGTGTCTGATAACGGTATTGTACTGTGCATGACTGGTATGATACTGAGAAGTGAGAGAGAGAGAGAGAGAGAGAGAGAGAGAGAGAGAGAGAGAGAGAGAGAGAGAGAGAGAGAGAGAGAGAGTGAGAGTCGGATACAAAGAAGTGACATGTATGATACTGGTATGATTCTTTCAAGTGACTGGTATGATATAGGTATGATACTGAGAAGTGACCAGTATGATATTGAGAAGTGACACGAGAGAGAGAGAGAGAGAGAGAGAGAGAGAGAGAGAGAGAGAGAGAGAGAGAGAGAGAAAGAGAGTATTATACTGAGAAGTGACTGGTGTGATACCGGTATGATATTGTGAAGTGACTAATATGATACCGGTATGATACTGAGGAGTGACCGGTATGATACTTAGCAGTGACAGAGAGAGGGAGAGGGACTTGTATGATACCGGTATGATACTGTGGAGTTACCGTTATGATACTGAGACGTTAGACACACACACACACACACACACACACACACACACACACACACACACACACACACACACACACACACACAGAGAGAGAGAGAGAGAGAGAGAGAGAGAGAGAGAGAGAGAGAGAGAGAGAGAGAGAGAGAGAGAGAGAGAGAGAGAGAGAGATAGGGACTGGTATGATACCGGTATGATATTGAGGAGTTACTGGTATGATACCGGTATGATACTGAGAAGTGACTGGTATGGTACTGAGAAATGACAGAGAGAGAGAGAGAGAGAGAGAGAGAGAGAGAGAGAGAGAGAGAGAGAGAGAGAGAGAGAGAGAGAGAGAGAGAGAGAGAGGAACTTGTATAATACCGGTATCATACAAGTCACTCCTCAGTATCATACCAGTATGATACTGAGAAATGACTGGTATGATGTTTAGAAATGAGAGAGAGAGAGAGAGAGAGAGAGAGAGAGAGAGAGAGAGAGAGAGAGAATGTATGATATGGGTATGATACTGGGAAATGACTGGTATGATATCGGTATGATACTGAGGAGTGACCGGTATGATACTAGGAATTGACTGGTATGATACCGGTATGATACTGAGAAGTGACTGGTATGATACAGAAATGATACTGAGAAATGACAAAGAGAGAGAGAGAGAGAGAGAGAGAGAGAGAGAGAGAGAGAGAGAGAGAGAGAGAGAGAGAGAGAGAGGGAGAGAGGGAGAGAGAGAGGGAATGTATGATACTGAGAAATAACTGAGAGAGAGAGAGAGAGAGAGAGAGAGAGAGAGAGAGAGAGAGAGAGAGAGAGAGAGAGAGAGAGAGAGAGAGAGAGAGAGAGGGAGAGGGAGACTGTTCAATTTTCAGTAATAGGCAGATATACACAAAATTATGCATTACGCATTTCTTAAGATGGTTACAACTCAAAAGACATACTATTGTAGATAGACTCACTGACATCAAGTGATATTGTATATAGTTTTGAGTTGCTGGGATGGGGTATCATGGGGATTTTGATTGCCCGAACAAGATGTGAATATATGAACACCTCTGGCTTTTTGTCCAAAATCTCGTAGGTCTGCTCATTTATCATACGATAGTAAAACCCTTTGATAGCATAGGATCCTCGCCCAATGATATTGCCCCAGTCATCTTCAACGTCTGAATGAAACTCTTGAATAGCTGCAGTGCATTTCACTATATAGAAATCCACTTTTTCTTCATTGTCATTTGGTGCGGGAACAAGAAAATTATCACCAACAATAAGAGCTTGACTGAGGGTGTCATAGTGTCCTTCATATGCTGCATCCTCATTTATTTCGTCGTCACGGGTTGAAGCTAAGGCTCTTCGTGACAACACAGCCAAGTCAACTGCAAGGTTTCTATTTGATAATATTGTCTGCCGATATGGATGTCCAGTAGATATTGTGTCAGATCAAGGAACACATTTTATCAATGACAGTATGGAAATCCTATTGGATATGCTTTCAGTCAAGCATCGGAAATCTACTCCTTACTATCCCAGATGCAATGGACAGTATGAAAGTAGCAACAAGACAATCAAGACTATTCTCACTAAGGTAGTGCAAAAGAAACCAAACCAGTGGGATTTGAAACTCCAGACTGCTCTATGGACGTATAGGACAGCTTATAAGGCCACTACTGGAATGACACCATTCAGAATGGTGTATGGCACTGAAGCTGTGGTTCCTATGGATTTTATGATCCCAACTCTGAGAATGGCTGTGAAGTATGGCTTAGACTTCAACCACAATATGAAAAAGCGCCTAGATGAACTGATGCAGTTAGATGAAATCAGGCAACGGGCTATGTTGGAATAAGAAATTGTTCGTGGGAACACACTTTTCGATTTTTAAGCGCCCAACGGTCAGATGGCACGTCAGTAGTAATCATTTTAAGGATGGGTCGCAGTCTTGTCCAATGCATGTCTGCCACAACAGCAGCGACGCGCACAAGTCTAGGAATGGCGAGTGGTGGAGCTTTTATGGCGCGAACACATATAACAGTCAGGAGAGTTGGCATTTTTCCTCACAAATCCCCTGCGCGACGCTTTCCTCCTGTTAATCATTCGCCATCGCCAAGCTCCGAGGTTTCTTCGCTACAGTCGTAGACCTTGACCTCTGAAGGGACAGTTGACTATCAGCTAGCCTTGCCAGCGACACGAGGGTACGGCTTTGACACGTCAAGTAAGTCTTCTTCTCCTTCGCCCGTTTCATCATCTTCACAGTGTATGGGTAGAAGGAAACGCTCAGACAAGATGCAGGAGTCTCTTGAGGAAACCCAAGCCATAGTGGCTGCTGCAAAGGCAAGCCTTCCCATCATACCGTACAGTAAAATCCAGCGTTATGTATTCACTGACCAATCAATGACTCTGCTACAACTATGGGATCTCCGAGTTGTGCTGCAAGCTACAAGAATTTCTTTTGACGCAGACACCATCAAGCAAGTTCTTGATTCTTTCGACGCTGAAGATGATAGTGCCATGGTGAATGATAGAAAGGTGTCAGTGACATCAAAGACCATAGCTTTTGCATTCCGGATGCCCAACGAGCCCAAACCATCTGTGGCAACTCCAAAGCAAATAAGTATAGCCGTGAAGGAGGATGAAGCGGCTAAACGTAAGCGCAAGGCAAGTGGTCAAGGTGTTCCAGTAGCAGGTCTGGAAGCTTCAACTGCTCACAGGTTTGTGGCTGAAGCAGTAAGCCTTAAGAACAATCCAACGTATGTATCCGAGAAGCTTTTTGCTATGCTATTGGCCAAGATATTGGATCCAAAGCTTCCTATTAACCTTTGTCAAATACTGTCACACAATGTGCTCCAGCAAACTGCCAAGCTAAAATCCCAAAATGTTTTTAAAGCTTGGTATGTTTGGCAATTTTTGTATTGGGCCACTGCTGCAGATGTTCATAAGCAGGTAAAAAAGGCTTGGAGTGAGAAGCCGATTTCTAAGCCCAAGAACATTGAGCCGTCCTCAGACGACCAAGCAACGGACAGTCAGACTACTTCAACAGACCTGAAAAGGAAAGCCATTGAAGAACAGGCTGGCAGTTCAAAGAAGCCAAAGACTACACTGACAAAGAGCAGTGCGTTTTTTAGGCAAATAGAAAGCCAAGTCAAGATAGTGAATACTGAGAAAGCTATAGTGAGCCAAACAGAGAAACAACCTGCTCAGAAGACTGTACCTAGCCAGTCAGTAGGACAAAGTGCAGTTGCTACTGGTTCTGGAAAAGATCAGGCCAAGGCAACAACTTCTGAGAAGATAGCAGACCAATGAGTGGACAAAGGCAAGGGTTCAGCTTCTTCGACTTTTCCAGGTGGGGTTTCTACTCCAAATACTGAACACATTCTGCACCTGGTGAAACAGGACAAGTTGCAGCAAATGCAGACCCATCAATTGAATGGGCATCTTCTGCTACGCAAAGCTGATTATGCAAATTTACCTTACATGGCTCTAGTGACAATATATGAGCCTACTGATTTTGATCCAGCTATAATTAAGGACAAATGTTCAGTCCTCATACAATCTTCTTGGAATACTATTGTCAGTTGTATGGGACAACTGGTGGAGGCTGCTGGGTCAGAAGATGAAGTGAAAAAGGTTAAAGATGAATTGAAGGAGGCTGAAGATCAGATTCACAAGCTCCAGAAAGCACGGGAAGAGCAGAACATACAACACAGGGTACTGGAAGCTCATTCACAGAGGGTTAATGAGTTATTAAACAAGAAGCTAGCTAGGGCTGAATCTGAGATAATGATCATCAAGAATCAAAGGAATGAAGCACTGAGAGCTACAGAACGGGCTGAAACAATGCTCAAAATGAAGCGGGTGGAATTCAACTCCTTGTTCATTCGCCATACAGCTCTGACGGCTTCTCTTACTGAGAGATACATTTATAACAGCTTGGCTGAAATTCTAAATCCAGCAGACAATGTTGTTTTTGATTTAGAAAATTTGAAGTCCTTGATGGAAAGTATGCAGAGTGATTTGCAGGACAAAGTGACCGAGTATAATACTGCTCTGATGAATCAATCAATATTAGATTATATTGAGCAGCAAACTTCTCCGGATGAAGCAGAAGAAGACAAGGAAGATGAAGACAAGGAGGACGGAGCTGATAAGGAAGAGGATGACCAAGAAGAAGGGCATACAAATGGTGATGATGATGCCTCACCACCATCTCCACCTCCAGGACCTGTTACTGGTGGTACAGGGCCAACTGAAGGAGGCCAGTCACAGCCAGACCAGCCAGGCCAGAATGAGGGCCAGTAAGAAGGACACAATGAAGGGCACCAATCGGGTAATCAGCAGACTGAAAACCAGCAGCCTAGTCACACTGGGAATCAGCCAGCTGATCAGTCCCAACTCAGTAGGGATGCTAAAGGGAAAATGAAAGTGCAGGACGAGGAATCAGCTGCTGATCATCAACATTCACTACAGCTTATTACCCTAAACAGGCAATTGAGGCATCAACAGAGGCATCAACAGGCCTCCATAACCAGATAGTATCTGGAGGATGATGATGTCCTATCTGATTTGGAACGGTTTCAGAGGCTGTATGTTGGAGCCAGGGAATGGTGGAGCATTGGAAATCAGCGGCTTTCCATGATAAAGAAGCTTACCGTTTACCTGCACATCCCAGTACAGTCGAGCTGCTGGAAAGAGTTCTTGAATGGATACTCACTACTGAAGAGAGAGTGACCAATCCACACTTGCAAAGATAGTCTACTGCAGATTGTCGCTCTCTTGCCCCGGAATTAGAACTTCTACTGGGAAACAAACCAACTGACACATGTATGAAGGATGTTAGGGAACAGCTAAAGGAAGTTTTGGAGCAAATGCAAACTACCAGAGGAGTTTTGGATCAGAGAGTCAGAGCCATTCTTGAGGATCAGACAGCCACTAGCAAAGGACCTCGACTAGAATGTTAGTCGGAGCACAGGAAACTGCTCTCCGAAAATTGTTCCAGCTAGTGAGAATCACTAGAAAGATGATGCATCAAGAGAACCAGGCTGTTCTCAATTTTTTAGAATTTGTGTCTGATTCTCTAGTTCTCTTGTATGCTTTTCCAACAAGAGAGACGGAGCTGCCAATATCTTTCCAGCATTGTATCCTCAACATCCAGAACCAGTTGATTGCCTTACATACTTCAAGATTACTGATGAGCTTCAGGATTGGTTTGAGCGATCGACTGTGGAATGGAAGACTTGGCAAACGTTGTTCAATGATGCTCTCCAAAACAATGATATTCAGGCACTGAAAGAGGAGATGCATAGGATCCGGATGTGTATGGGTCAGTGAAAGATTCAGATCAGAGGCCTGACCAAAATTACTAATCAGCTGCTGCAACTTACTATCGAATCTTCTAAATTGCCTGAAAAGGATATTGTAGCTAAGGCGGGCCTGGCACCACAGTATAGGGGCCTGGCACCAGAAGGATGGATCCATACTTCTTCGCATTGTCATAAGCTGGCCAGAACCAGGATTACCAAGGGTAGGCATACACTCTATGATCTTGACAGCAAAACCTATCATTCCCTCACGCCTTATGAAGTAGAGATGAACACAGAAAGGCGGGATCAGCTTGAGCAGGAGGCCATTTACCGACTGATTCAGAAGGAGAATGCTGGTACTGGGACTTCTCAGGAACCCTCCAGGTCAAAGGGCAAACGGAAGACGGTCCAATGGAAGGATACTGGGTAGTTCCATCTCAGAATTCAGTGGCGACTTTTCTTCCTCAGCGGGCAGGTGGAGATGAGAGCTCTACCTTGGCCTGATGAGAGCTCTACCTTGGCCTTCTCAGCTGCCTCTCGCAATCTTTGAATGGCCACTCGGTCAGTGGTCAAGCCCGATTCCCAACATCAGAACCAGACGGTGGATTTTTCTGTCTCACATCAGAATCAGACAGGGGAATTTTTTAGAAATTTTGGAATCTTGCCAAAATTCAAGAAAGAAGGGAAGGATGTAGACGGCTGGATAGTTTCACTATGTGTAGACGGCTGGATAGTTTCACTATGTGGGAACGACCTCTTAGGAGATGGGCAGCGAATTACTTAGTGGTTACTATGGTAATTACTATGGTAAACCCGAAGTGTATAAATAGGGACCATTACATTGTAATCGAGTTGGCAATTGTTACCATTTGGGTTAGCACTTTGGCTACACTTGTACTTGAGAATCATTGGCAGTGTTGTTGGCTGTACTCTCTTTGTAAATCATATTCGCTGTAATCTTTATCTGTAATCCCAATCATGGCAAATATTCCAGTTACACTTACTTCTCGTCCACTATTCTGAATCTGAATCTGAACATTATTTCCAGTACATAAATCTGATTCTTTTTCCAGTATCAAAACTCCAGTCTAGTTTCTGATTTCTATCCAGTCTACTGTCTGAAATCTTCTCACACTAGTAGTTGAAATCTTCTAACACTGGAATTAGCTGTCTCAAGAGATCAGCTCCAATTCCAATAGCCTTACTCTCTTCTCTTCTATGGCATGTTTTAGCGTGCAAAGAAGAATAACATCTTATCGTAGGGTTACAGGAGCCAATGAGAGCAAGACATGTGTCCCTCGTCTTTTCTGCACTGAAACGAAATTGGGTGCGACCCTTTGCACCCGCCTCCCCCCATTGGTACAGGCATAAAACTAAAAAGAAAGCCATAAAGCACTTAAATAAAAAGGCCCATTTACAAGTTCAAAATGCTATTTTTAAAACACTAAACTGAAAAAAAGTAACGAGGCTTTTAAATGAGATGAATGTGTGACCCATCCGATGGACGAGGAGAGGGAGAGAGCTCCCCTTGCATGGATGGAGAGAGAGAGAGAGAGAGAGAGAGAGAGAGAGAGAGAGGGAGGCATCCCTTTTCTTGGTATCCAATCCACTCCCTACTCCCTAGAGTAGGGTCTCTCTCTCTTTCTTTCTTTGCCTTGGCTTCCACTCCCCCTCCAATCCCTCTCCTTATACCATGTGGCAAGGGCCTCCAAGGTGCATTAGTTGAAATTGAGAACACCCATTTAAAAACTTCAAAACAGGTAGGCTATTTAAAAATTTGTATGCCTTTCTTCCTTCTCCTTAGGCCTATGGCATGCTTTAACATGTCAAAACAAGGTGAAAGTTCCCTATGGACTACATAAAGCTATTGAGAGGAATTTATTAATTGAAGAAATTGAGAAAAAGAAAGAAGATGGGAAACAATGCCTATCGTTAGAGAGCGGAACAAATTTCAACACCCTCTCACAAGGGGCTACCAAAAATAAATAAAAAAATACCAAAATTAATTTTTTGAGATTGGGAAAGTGTTTGGGGAAAAATGTGTCTCGGCTAGGGCTAAAAAAATACAATTTTCTTAATCGAAGAAAATAAGGGTAAACTTGAAATTCTACCGTTTTTTAGGTCAAAATTTGAAGCTTTTGTCGGTATTTACACTAAAACTTGTGTAAATTTATTGGTTTTCTTCAACGCAAGCTTAAAATCTAACCAAGATATTATGATTTTATCCAGTTAAAATACATTGTACCTTGGAATACCT